>NC_085139.1:277820373-277887404 GCF_024139115.2 Armigeres subalbatus | reverse complement strand
GGGCTGCTTTGGCGGCGAGTGGGTGGTAGCGGGGTAGTACCCGCACACTCCCAAGTGGGGCAAGCAAAAGGGGGTTGAGGGTATTACACGTAATATCCCCACAGAGTGAGGGATCGAATGTATGGGTGAGCATACTGTATTAGTGTTTTGGTATATATGAAATGAAAACCCGACACATATAAGTAACCCTCGCATGGTACGCATGGTCGGTAGTGGTAGAATGAGTGAAGTCTCGCTAGGCCTGGCAGGAGTGTCGGGAAGTACTGCGGCACCTCGGAAATTGGAGACATGTAAGGAAAACGGTGCCACTCTGTGGCTTGAAGGGGTGACCACCACCTGTTGACAGCATCGAAGCCCGGGCAGGTGGACGTTGAGGCACTAGAGATGTGCCGGGTGTTCCATGCCCAAATGGATGCACATCAGGAGATGCACAAAGTGAAGACATAAGGGAGATGTAGATATTACAAGTAATACCATGCTCTCTGAGGTGAACTAGCCTAGGGCTAAAAACCTCATTAATAAAGATTAAAAAAAAAAGTAATACCTACAAGGAGCGATTGACTGAATGACACAAGTGGTGCAAGCGATTGGGAGCTGAGTACTTAATGGGGCAGTAGGCAATACTTTTTTTATGTCTTTATTAGCGAGACTTTCAGCCCAAGGCCTCCTTAGCCTAGCGGTAAGATTCGCGGCTACAAAGCAAGACCATGCTGAGGGTGGCTGGGTTCGATTCCCGGTGCCGGTCTAGGCAATTTTCGGTTTGGAAATTGTCTCGAATGCCCTGAGCATTAAATATCATCGTGTCAATGAGTCGGCCCTTTGCACCACCGGAGGTGTACAGGATCCGTAAGTAAGTAAGAAGTGTCAATGATATACGAATGCAAAAATAGTAACTTGACTTAGAAACCTCGCGGTTAATAACTGTGGAAGTGTTGAATGATCAGCGAGGCGGGAATGTTCCAGTGAGGGATGTAATGCAAATAAGAAGAAGCATGTACTCGTTCATTCACGCTCACAGGCACTCATCCCGCTTAATTGGGTGCTCTCCCAAGTAACCAAAAGTTCCTTTAAGAGTATGTTTTTCGCTTAATCAGCTTCACTGAACTGCTTAAGCGAAAAACGTACTCTTAAAGGAACTTTTGGTTACTTGGGCTCTCTAACAGGGTGTCGACTCAAATTAGAGAATAAAATTCCCTGACTTTCCAGACCATTCTTCGAATAATTCCAGGTATGAAATTTCAATTCCTAGAAGCGTATGAAAATTTCTGCATGTGTGAATCCTTGAAATCCATATGAGTTCCTGAGCTACTGGAAGCCTAATCAATTCTAGAAACAGAACATTAAGGATTTGTAGAATATTGTAGGTATTGCTGGTCGTTCACAAAGGTTCAAGTAAATGCGCAGAGCTCCTGAAAGATTTTTATAATTCACATCTTTTCAAATTAAGCTCCAATTAATGTTATAAGTTTTCTAATGCTTTTATCCACCATTGGGAATTCTCACGGACTCCCTGGAGTCGCATGTGGGCAGCAGAGACTATATCCAAGGGCTTGACGATCACTCCCCAGGCTATCTGCGAGTTGTGGGGAACATGGAACTGCAAGTCGCTGGGTTTCGTAGGTTCCGACAGGATGATCTACGATGAATTACATCCCCGCGACCTCGACGTCGTGGCGCTGAAGAAGATTTGCTGGACAGGACAGAAACTGTAGATGACTTGCGGACCCTCCGTAGACTGCGTGGTTGGCGACGTGTAGCCATGGACCGAGCCGAATGGAGAAGACTCTTATATACCGCACAGGCCACCGCGGCCTTGGTCTGAATCAGGTCGTTTGATTTTTGTCGATTGTTGCCTTCGGTTTAAAAAAAGCAGTGATCCCATGGAAAATATCCAAAACAAATAGGTCGCGTTTGTGGAGAAGTGACATAATCTCAAATTCTAAGGGGAGCTACACCTACTCCATTTATTTTATCGATTTTCAGTTGATTTTCTAAAACGGTCTTGGAGCTCCAGCATTGTTTTATTTGTAGAAAGTTCAACTACTGTCAACTAGATGTCAGAAAACTGCAACAACCAATGAAACTTAATAAGGAACATCTAATAGAGCCTTTTGAATAACTCATGGAAATATGTTTGAAGATTCCTTGGCATATCTATCTATATATATATATATATATATATATATATATATATATATATATATATATATATATATATATATATATATATATATATATATATATCTTATATATAAAAATGAAATGGTCTGTGTTCGTATCCGCATAACTCGTATCCGCATAACTAAACCACTAAGTCGTCCTGAGCTTTTTTATGCGAGCACCACTCGCGCTCTTTACGAACATCAGCAACAATAAATCGCACTAAGCACTTTATGCGAGCACCACTCGCGCTCATTCAAAAAATAAACCATAGTAAGTCGTACTGAGCTTTTTTTTATGCGAGCACCACTCGCGCTCTTTACGAAGATTAGCAACACTAAGGGCCGATTTCTTCACATCCGCTTAGTGCTTAAACCAGGTTTAAACGTATGAGTAAGCACCGCTTAAGAGTTAAGCGAAGGTGAAGAAAACGGCCCTAAGTCGCACTGAGCACTTTATGTGAGCACCACTCGCGCTCATTCAAAATAAACCATAGTAAGTCGTACTGAGCTTTTTTATGCGAGCACCACTCGCGCTCTTTACGAACATCAGCAACAATTAGTCGCACTGAGCACTTTATGCGAGCACCACTCGCGCTCATTTAAAAAAATATCAATACTAAGTCGTACTGAGATTTTTTAGGCGAGCACTACTCGCGCTCTTTACGAACATCAGCAACACTTAGTCGCACTGAGCATTTTATGCGATCATTCAAAAAATAAACCATACTAAGTCGTACTGAGCTTTTTTTTGCGAGCACCACTCGCGCTCTTTACGAACACTCGCACGGGAGTCGCACTGAGGACTTTATGCGAGCACCACTCGCGCTCATTCAAAAAATAAACCATACTAAGTCGTACTGAGCTTTTTTATGCGAGCACCACTCGCGCTCATTCAAAAAATAAATCATACTAAGTCGTACTGAGCTTTTTTTTATGCGAGCACCACTCGCGCTCTTTACGAACATTCGCGACACTAAGTGGCACTGAGCACTTTATGCGAGCACCACTCGCGCTCATTCAAAAATTTATCAATACTAAGTCGTACTGAGCTTTTTATGCGAGCATCACTCGCGCTCTTTACGAACATCAGCAACAATCAGTTGCACTGAGCACTTTAATTGAACCCACATATTGAAGATGATAATTAATCGACGCACTTTGATAATACTGGCATCAAAATTGATACCACTACAAGAAAGAGTTAATTTAGTTGGTCGGGGTTGTGTTGATCCGCGACAAGTGCCAATACCAATTACTCTATTTTACGCACAAAATAGTGTATGGCGATTCTAATTATAATGATTTCTTGATTCAGTAATCGAAAATTTTCACATGAGAAGATATCCTATTTTATTATATCTATGTTTGTGTTATGTTTCACAATGAAAACTGCTTGATACGGTTTGGCTGAACTTACGCTAGTTCAGGCTTGCCTTTTTAAAGATAAATCTGGAAAAGCAATTTTAAGGGTTAGTCGAGGAATTAATTCCGTCGATTTCGTTGCATAAAATGGATTCAAAACACCGTTCAAATCTAGGCCCACCTCATGGACAAATATAGGGACTGTAACAAACACCACAATTATTATTAGTTAGGCCCTTCAATGCATCTTACACCTAAAGCATAACCACGTGATTAAGATGTAGAAATAAATTAAACCAAGGAGTGGGGTACATCGCAAGGATTTGTTCGCACTCCAATACAAACAGGTTCAATTGAAAAAAAATGTAAACTATTCACTCTTTCATCGAATCACAGTTTTAACGGCTATGAAATTTACCAGCGATTCCAGATATGCCGATGCGGTCCGGTTTTAAATTCAATGCACAATCTTAAATATATACTCACGCTTAATACAAATTTTTTTGTGCGAACACATCACTTCCACATTAGATAAGCAACACGATTGCTCCCGCTTGCTTAAAACCAGATTCTAAGGGTAGTTTTTTTAATCCAGCAGAATCGCCAAATGTGGAGTTTATTCTAGCTGTAGGCAAACGGGAGCCTCCAAAACACCTTATGCCACTGATGGTTCACTACGTGTGACTGACGATACATTTCCCGATTGCTTTGATTGCTAATGATGTGGCTGTCAGTTCTGGTTCGCATTAGGCCTACTTAGATGGTTTAGGAGTTATTGGATATTTGCTGCATATAGTAAACAACAAGTGTTATTTCGTTGCCACACAATACCGGCATCAGCTAAGTTCATCGAGCTTGTAATATACTATAGGATCACAATAAAATTAACCTTTGATAGGTGACCAACTATCAAAGGTTCATTTTTATTGTGGTCCTAGCATTTACATAAACTTAGTGTACGAGTAAGGCAAAAGTGGGACATTTAAAATCTATATAACTCACGTGTAATTTCGTGTAAACACAAGCTTCAACCAAGAGTAAACATACAGCAGTTTCAGTGTACTAAAAAGTTGTGTGCGCCATTTTGCGCCGAAAGAAGTTACATCCCCGAAGGAAACACATTTTCTTAAATAACTTTTAAATTTAAAGAGATAGAACTTCGCAATTCTCTACAAAAGCGTGTATTTTTGTTATAAAAAAAATGTAGAAGGTGGCAAAAGTGCCTGAAACATAGGAAAAAAGTTATGCTAAAAAACTGATTTTAGAGACCTTCCACAGAAAACGTCACATATCTCGTACTATGTAAGCCATAGGCATGGCACAGACAAACAGACGTAACACTCACGAAATGCCCATCGTCCATCAACTCAACGGTCGTTTTAAGTCAGCTGCTTGCGAGTTTCACACACAGAGGCGCGCGCATCGTTTTCCTTTATATTTGACATCTCACACTAGCGCCTTCTGTTGACGATGTTGTACTAAATAACATTTCGTGCAACGTGCACGCGAGATGGTGATAAAGTAATTGGGTGATGGATTTTTCAGAAAGTTGTTCTAGCTGTTACGTGTGTTTGTCTGTGGGCATGGGGTGGGGCTTGAAATATCATCCGCAACAACTTTCCTGAAGACACTAGGCTCATATCTGGTTTCGATGGATAAGTAAAATTTTTATTTCACTTTTAGGTGAATTAATCATTTCACAGATTTTCTCAAAAGAAGGCTCTTTTCATATCTAACCGAAACGATGCTATTAAAAAAGCGCACGAAATCGGCAAAAAGCAACACTGTGCAATGGTAACTTTCATGATTTATCTTTTTTTTTTATAGAGAACGAAAACAAAACTGCGAACAGATACCTGAAATTATCTTTCAGGGAGTGGGGTTGACTGAAGGCCGGCCCACTAAACCCACCCAAGTAGCGGAAGGTTACTTGAATTACCCTCTCTGCTAATATCCTGATCCCCCCGGGGCTACTTTACAGTATTACTTCTGGAGGATAGGCAGAACTAAACGTACTCCTCCCAAAACGACACATGACGTACACAAGTGCACGTATGCGCCTCAATTCTCCAAGTACTTCCCATATATCACCTGTGCACAAAGATACACTGGCACCACATGTGCCCCAACACTCACCCACCTGAGCCGCAAGACTACCAACAAGTAGGCGGCGTTGCAGGAGGTACCCCGAATGAGCATCTGACGAACCAATTGGTCCTCAATCAGTGAGGTAATCATCCGTCCTACAAGGGAGTGATACCACTTGTCTACCAAGCCGGAGGCGACCCTAGGGTGGTGACTCCTATGCCGCATCTACCTCAGCTACGAGGCAGACCCTTTCATGTCTCCTATTTCTGAGGTACCGCAGAAGCATCAACCCCCCGACACTCTTGCCGTGCATAGCGGGACTTTGGTGCCCCCTAATTCTGAGGTGCTAGTGAAAGCAATTCGCTCTAATGGCTAACTATGACGTGCAACATCCGAGGTCCGGGGATCCCTGTCAGTTCCGTGGAGGATTATCGAGGTACTTTTCCCGTCCGGTCCCGCAAGGTAATATGGGTGCGGTCGAAATGGTGGCTCCGGTGACGAATGAAGAGCTACTCACGGTGGCCAAATCTCTAGTAGCGAACAAGGCACCTGGGGCTAATGGGGTACCGAACAGTGCTCTCAAGGCAGCAATCATAGCGAAACCCGAACATGTTCAGGTTAGCTATGCAGAGATGCTTTGATAAGTGTAGATTCCCCGATAGATGGAAAAGGCGGAAATTGATGTTGTTTCCGAAGGCCTGGAAACCGCCGGGCGACCCATCGGCGTATAGACCAATCTGTCTTATAGACACGACGGGCAAGTTGCTAGAGAGGATCATCCTCAACAGGCTGGCTCCGTACTGAGAGGGTACGAACGCCTGCCAAGCAATCAGTTCGGTTTTCGCAAGAGTAAGTCCACGTTGGACACTATTAACTCGGTGGTAAAGATCGCGAGGTATTCAACGCATTCAACAGCGCAAGCAAGTTCACTTCCATTTGACACAATTCCTGTCAGGCCATGACTGCTTCCGGCAGTACCTTGGTTTGGGCACGCGGAGAGCCTCGTCTGCCTTAACTGCCCAGGTGTTGATGAAACTGCAGAGCACATACTGTTCGTATGTCCTCGTTTCGGCGTCGAAAGAAGAGCTATGCTAGACGTTTGCGGTCGGGACACAACCCAGGATACCATTATCCAGAGGATGTGCCAAGCGGCGGAGAAGTGGAATGTAGTTTCGATTGCAACTACTCAGATTGCCTGCAGCTTGCAGGGAATCTGGCACGCCAAGCAGCAGTCGACAAGCATGACTAACTTGTGATTGATTACTTAGAGCGAAAACAGGGTGAGCGCGGGCAAGTGAATGAGAGGTTTGGACATGTCGATGTAAGAGTGTCCGCAGTCGCCACATCGAGGCATGGCAGAAGAATGAGCGCATAGGTGTGAGACTGCACATGCCGAGGTAGGAGGGTCGTAGGGTAGAACTGTTGATACCAGAGGGGTCAACGGATTTTTTTCATATGGAGTTTGGCAAGTATGACAGTACCCTCTTTTTTGGCGCATAAATTTATACTCCAATGTCAAAATGCTCATATACTATTATAAATTGTGGTGGTATTTGTAAAAATTTGTATTGTTTACCGTTTTTACAAGAGAGAGTGGTGTCGAAAGCACATATTAAATTAAAGATCGCAACGAACAAAATACACCAAATCCGTAAATATGTAGTGTTTTCACTTCACTTTCACGTGAAATATGCAGATAAATAATTATGTTGGTAGAAGAAACTGTGTGCTGAGCAGAAACAGTTGTTTCTTGCATTATCCAAACTTTGTGCGTTTCAGAACATTCTCACTCACTGCAGTGTTTATTTTTCATAGACTACGGCTTGGTGTTAGTGCCGTCGGCATTCGCTCGATTGGTGGCAACAAAAATTTGACAGCTTAGCACCCGCCTGGTTGATACCTATCGCTATCGATACCTCGAGGCATGGCAGAGTAGAGTAGAGTGAGCATCCAAGTTAGCTTCACGTGGTATGTTAGAGGCGAACACCCACGTCAGCCTCGCATGGCATGTCAGAAGCGAGAACCTAAGTAAGTCAGAGTGTCAGAACGTGGGTAAGGAGGAGTGACAAGGAGTGCTAGAGTGAACACCCAAATAAGTCTCAAATTGGTTTGCTAGAGCGTGAATTAGGAGACAGGGTTAGCACCCAAGTTAGACTCACATGGTATGTTAGTGTTAAGTCTCCAAGGAAGACTCATATGGTGCGTCAGAGAGAGAGAGTATCAGGGTGTGTTAGACAGGGTGTCGACTACCTGGAAAACCCTGGAAAGTCAGGGAAAGTCAGGGAATTTTGATTGAGGTCAGGGAAAAAATCACAAAACCCAACATTGAAAATTTATTGTGATTTTTTTTTAATTCGAGCAGTATACTAAACTAAAGATACTTATATTAATGAAACTCTGAACCAGTTTTAATCCATTGAAAAAAGACCAATAAAAGAACTGAAACGTCGAATCAGAATTAATATAGCGTATTGGCTGGTCATGAGACTGCATAGCCGATAAACAATACTCCGAGGCAGTTATAGTCGACAATCTCCTCCACTATCAAGCCACAGATAAAATCAAGCAATAATGTTTTCATTATTCTCTGAGCAATAACACAGGTTCTAAATTGCTCAAATGGTCACTGTTGAGACCTGATCCAGATGTTTTTTTAAATCCTCATTAATATTTTAGATTATTTAGTTTGAGTGGTTTTGTGTCGGAGGCGTTTTGAATTTTTTGCAGTTTCCTTATTAGTAGCGTTTGAGTCATGTTCCCATAAAATCAGCTCTGAAAGTTCGTTCAAATATTTAATCATCAATCGCGAGAGTCATTCCTTTTAAAATTATGTTGATATATTGCTTTTCTCACCGAAGAATAGACTACCGTGCAAATTTGGCGAAGTACCAAAACAAATGCTCACACGTCCAATTGTATAGAAATTAGCGAAAGCACGATCCAAAACATCGTTCTTGCACCTTTCACCCCAAACAGATCTTTCTTGCAGTGAAGACGTCATCCATATATGGAGAAACTGGTGGGAACATATTTTGGTGGGACAATATTTTTTGCATGGGAGTCGAACACGGCGCAAAATTTGCAATACTTATGATATACGAAAAATTCATTTAATGTGATCCATCTTGATATATTTAAATTGCCGACTAGTAACCAACAATAATGAAAAGCCTAATAGGGGAACGGTTCGGCACTTCATCCCATAGCTCCTATTTCCATCTTATCAAAAACAAAGCAATGAAAACGAATTTAGTTTGTTTCTAATTTTTGTGATTTTTTTTGACCAGTGAGCACGCGTGTTAGCAAAAATAAGTGACGAGATTGGTGCTGTATTTCTTTGCTCTTTTCTTTCTATATTCTTTGTATTTTTGTATTTTCTTTGCGATGAGATGAATATATGTTCAGTGAGATGGGAAACGGAACAGTTCCCCTATATCACATTACCTTTTAATGAAAATGTAACGCACAAATGTTTTAAAATTATCTAATGAAAGCAGTCGTAATGATTCAATGGCTGAAATAGGCCATAGTTCAGAACCGTTCAACAATCATCAAACATGTTCAACCTACAACCAACAACTAGATATTTGGAAGCTTGTTAAAAAGAAAACGCCGAATAGTATTTTTGTGGACCTGCGACGGCACTCCACAGCATGTTTTACAAACATTTCGTGAACTTCCATTTTATGATGATGATAATGATGATTATGGTGAAGATGATACTACTATCTATTGTAGCAAGGCACCTGCCGATAGCACTGGCCATATTTGACAAACGATTTGGTCATGATTATATTATTGTTTGTGTTTCATCAAACTCCTGTATGAAGGGCCAAAAATGGGTGGGGTGGTTCCATAAGCAGAGACACTTATGCGAATCCACGGGATGAATAGAGAATCTCCTTCCAGAAGAAAGTTCGTACATACAATAATATTATCTAGCCCTCGTTTCCCATATTGACCCAATAGATGGGGAGAAGAGCCGCCCTTTATCCACGAAATGTTAACAACACGAAATTGTCGATTCCACTCTTCCTATCCAAAGCGCTTCAATCGGGTGCCCTGATGGTTATTTTTTGTTATATAATCATATAGTTTCAATATAATTTAGTAAATATTGCAAATTTTGCGCCGTGTTCGACTCCCATGCAAAAATATTGTCCCACCAAAATATGTTCCCATCAGTTTCTCCATATATGGATGACGTCTGTACTGCAAGAAAGAGCTGTTTGGAGTGTGAGATAAGGTGCAAGAATGGTGTTTTGGATTGTGCTTTTTGCTAATTTCTATACAATTGGACGTGTGAGCATTTGTTTTGGTACTTCGAGAAACTTGCACGGTAGTCTATTCTTCGGTGAGAAAAGCAATATATGTATATAATGGAATTCTCTCATAAAGTTTCAATTCGCATGTCCTGGATGAGGGAGGTCCTCTCTTCAACACCAGCTAGTTTTTGATTATTGATGTTTTCAGATATACCAATAGTTTGTCCAAGAATGTCCTGGTTTAAATCGGGAATAAAATATTCATCCTTCTGGTTCACAGATTGAAAAATAGACTTCTTAATTTCTGAATAGATGAAACAAAAGGCGGATGGCAGTATCATACTGTATGATTCATACATAATAACATGATCGTTTTGATTAGAATAAATATGTATTTGTATCCTGATTTTTTCTTGTAATGTCCAGAAATTAGAAGAGTTGGCTAAGAGATTGATGAAAAACCTGAATATATCTTGATTCCTCATTAGAGCTCAAAAAGAATCCTATATTTCAACAGAGAGAAATGATTTATTTCTGAACACACCTATAGCTTTTTTTGTCAATATTGGTAAAATTTTGAATATTTGTCATCAATAGATCGTAGTTTAACATAGCAAGATTCCGAATAGCACACATTTGAATAAAAGTTATAGAAGTAATGGATTCATATTTAGTATTTTTTTTAATTTCACACATACTTCTCAACAACGGTATTTCAGATCAGTGCGGCTCGATATCATAGACTAGTCATATCAGAGGTACCCATATGTTAACCCACGTAGATTGAACGGAATAAATATCCTTAAAATCAGCTTCAGTTGTATATGATGATCGATATATTAAATAGTATAATATAATTATGAAAATAATACATAATTAGAAGATTCTTCATCAAGTAAGCCAGTCCACAAGCCTCTTTAATAAAGAATAAAATAAAGATTCTCCGTTGATAGCTTGAGCTTGCTGAGCTTGATTGACTGCTCGTAGTTGCTACTCCATTATGACCAGATCAGCTGTTCTTGCACAGGGAACCAACAGATGTTTGCTTGGGACTAAGCACACATCTTCAATGTACAAGTACTGGTGATCTCATTTGTTAGGTCATACTGGCGCCTGCCACGTCAGAATGCAAGTCAATGTAGGGAAGGGGGAGGAAATGATGATGCAATCACTCGCCCACTGCAAGCCGAATATACCTCTGCACTTGCCACGAGTTCATGCGGAATTTGTTGCAATTTCTGGGTTAGGTTGGAGAGGCAGAGGTCCGTCTTGGTTAACGAGCTGCCAATGTGATAGATAGGAGAAGGTAACTGATGGAATTTCTAATTGGATGTAGGATTGTAGATTACTGTTAGAATACTCAAGTTGAAGGTATAGGAATAGTAATGGAAACGGTATGGAAGTCCATTTCCAGTTCTAGCGATTGCTAGAACATGAGAAATAAAGAGAAAGATACAAAGTAGGAGAATGGAACGGACCTGGGATTGAACCCACGACCTCCTGCGTATGAGGCAGAAGCAGTAGCCATATGACTACCAAGCCCGCTAAAAATAAAGATTCTCCGTTGATATGATAAAAATTATGTTTATCTTGCAGAAAAGTATATTCTATGACAGGGGGAAAATACATTTTTTTGTCATTAATTTTCAATTGAAAATGTTAAATTATTTTGTCAGCTTTTATGTAATTTTCCAAAGTAGTTTATGTAATCCTTGAAAGCAGCTTTCTAACGCGCATTGATCATGCTACACAATGATTTTTCGTAGCAAATGACTAGGAAGGTATCTTACCAGATACAGAATATCAGAGTGAAAATTGTTCCTATCAATGTGTGAAAAAGAAAAAAGATATCGAGAATCGAGTTATTATAAGATTGTTTGAATCCACCGTAATTAAGCGTAATTTCCCCATTTCGTTATAGCGCCACTTTCTTAGTTTTTATAAAAATCTACTCAGTGAACCCAAGTCGTTTTTTAAACATGTTGAATAGTTTAAAAACATCAGTACATTCAAAGTTAATTGCCTATATGCCGGGTATTAAGCCACCCGGATGGAAATTAATTACTATGTCTGAAACTTGATTATGCATATGTACAACATGTGATAGATTTAGTTCGGAAAAGGTATTGGAGGGTAACCGCCCCTTCGGTGGGGTTTGATCCCACGACCCCAGTTAAAAACATGTTTCAAAATATTTAATGTTATAAAAGAATAACGAAATTGTCTTACCTTGACGAAGTGTGTTTACTCACTTATAACCTACATATGTTGTTTCTCTGGACTTCCGATTCCTTTTGCCATCGTACGTTTTATTTAAAGTACTTGATGATGTTGTTGGTGAAAATCCATACATTTCCATGTTTCGTTTCTAACGCTGTTGTCGGTGCCGCCATTGAGATCAATTTGTTGCAAAAAATGCTAGTACGCCAATCCACATGAAGATTATGTTTCATCCGTCAACTCTCATCTGGTCCTCACATACACTCGAGTAGTCACTTCCTGAACAAGTACAAAGTTCCTCGTCCAATTTAGGCAATTTGTCTATGCCCGTAATTGTCGAATATATTCAAATAATTCTGGTTTTGACTGCTTCTAATACTTTTTTTTTTACTATTTTACCAATGAAACGACAAAACATTGAAAACATGACGGTCGTAAAATTTCCCGTCCACTTCACACGACTCGTGAAGTTCCATTTTATGATGGGCTTAAAAAGTCATTGGTCGAACCTCACGTCCTTAGGTGGTCAAATTAATGGTAATGTAGAGAATGATAATGAATAAAACTTTATTATAAAAGCACCATATGGTCTACCTCATGTACGTAGGTGACGATTGTCTCAATTAAACGTTACTCGATACTCCATAAACATGCTCAAACGCAAGAGGAGGATAATGTGGTTGTCATGTTGTCAATGGTAATGTTTCAGTTTTACATTTGCTGCTTTTGATGTTTATAAAAGATATATTCTGGTTGATCTTTGAGAATTTTGTCCAGAAATCACTTCAGAATTCTCACTGAAACATAAAAAAATCCAAAAGGAATTAAGGAAGCTGTATTGATAGTTTTTATCCTGGAGCTCTTCGATGGATGTTCAGTAGATTTTTTCAAAAAGCTCCGCTCCAAGAACTTGGTAGATTGTATGGTATTTACTCAAATTTGAATTTAATGTCTTCGTGAAGGGATTCATATAAAAACTAGTGACCCAGCAGACGTTGTTCTGCATAGTAGGCGAAAATGTGCATTGCGAACTGCCCATGCGAAATTGCCATACGAATCTTATTTTTGTTTTTCACAATTTGCTCAACCTTACTCTTGATTTTTACATGAGAAAATATCATATAAACCCGTCGGAAACGATAATGAACATATCTGCTGAAGTAATGAAGAAAATCCATCCAGCCGTTTTCGAGTTATGCGGATACGAACACAGACCATTTCATTTATATATATATACTAGTCGACCCGGCAGACGTTGTCCTGCATAGTAGGCGAGAATGTGCGTTCCGAACTGCCCATGCAAAGTTCGCACAGGAATCACAATTTAAGTTTTTTTTCGAATGCTCAACTTTACTCATAATTTTCGCATTAGGAAATATCATATAAACCCGTCGGAAACTATAACGAATGTTTCTGAAAATCCATCCAGCCGTTTTTGAGTTATGCGGATACGAACACAGACCATTTCATTTTTATATATAAGATATATATATTTATCAACTAGTATACTGGTCAACTAGTATATATATATAAATGAAATGGTCTGTATTCGTATCCGCATAACTCGAAAACAACTGGACGGATTTTCTTCATTCCTTCAGCAGATTTGTTCGTTATCGTCGACGGGTTTATATGATATTTCCTCATGCGAAAATCGAGAGTAAGGTTGAGTAAATTATGAAAACAAAAAGTAAGATTCGTATGGATATTTCGCATGGGCAGTTCATAACGCACATTTTCGCCTACTATGCAGAAACAACGTCTGCTGGGTCGACTAGTTTTTATATGAATCCCTTCACGAAGACATTAAATTCAAATTTGAGCAAATACCATGCAATCTACCAAGTTCTTGGAGCGAAGCTTTTGAAAAAAATCTACTGGACATCCATCGAAGAGCTCCAGGATAAAAACTATCAATACAGCTTCCTTAATTCCTTTTGGATTTTTTTATGTTTCAGTGAGAATTCTGAAGTGATTTCTGGACAAAATTCTCAAAGATCAACCAGAATATATCTTTTATAAACATCAAAAGCAGCAAATGTAAAACTGAAACATTACCATTGACAACATGACAACCACATTATCCTCCTCTTGCGTTTGAGCATGTTTATGGAGTATCGAGTAACGTTTAATTGAGACAATCGTCACCTACGTACATGAGGTAGACCATATGGTGCTTATATTCATTATCATTCTCTCTACATTACCATTAATTTGACCACCTAAGGACGTGAGGATCGACCAATGACTTTTTAAGCCCATCATAAAATGGAAGTTCACGAGTCGTGTGAAGTGGACGGGAAATTTTACGACCGTCATGTTTTCAATGTTTTGTCGTTTCATTGGTAAAATAGTAAAAAAAGTACTAGAAGCAGTCAAAATCAGAATTATTTGAATATACTCGACAAATACGGGCATGGACAAATTGCCTAAATTGGATGAGGAGCTTTGTACTTGTTCAGGAAGTGACTACACGAGCGTATGGACCAGATGAGAGTTGACGGAAGAAACATAATCTTCATGTGGATTGGCGTACTAACATTTTTTGGAACAAATTGATCTCAATGGCGGCACCGACAACAGCGGTAGAAACGAAACATGGAAATGTATGGATTTTCACCAACAACATCATCAAGTACTTTAGATAAAACGTACGATGGCAAAAGGAATCGGTCCAGAGAAACAACATATGTAGGTTATAAGTGAGTAAACACAATTCGTCAAGGTAAGAAATTTTTGTTATTCTTTTATAACATTAAATATTTTGAAACATGTTTTTAACTGGGGTCGTGGGATCAAACCCCACCGAAGGGGCGGTTACCCTCCAATACCTTTTCCGAACTAAATCTATCACATGTTGTACATATGCATAATCAAGTTTCAGACATAGTAATTAATTTCCACTCCGGGTGGCTTAATACCCGGCATATAGGCAATTAACTTTGAATGTACTGATGTTTTTAAACTATTCAACATGTTTAAAAAAACGACTTGGGTTCACTGAGTAGATTTTTATAAAAAACTAAGAAAGTGGCGCTATAACGAAATGGGAAATTACGCTTAATTACGGTGGGATTCAAACAATCTTATAATAACTCGATTCTCGATATCTTTTTCTTTTTCACACATTGATAGGAACAATTTTCACTCTGATATTCTGTATCTG
Organism: Armigeres subalbatus; assembly: GCF_024139115.2. NCBI lineage: Eukaryota > Metazoa > Arthropoda > Insecta > Diptera > Culicidae > Armigeres > Armigeres subalbatus. The sequence continues at coordinate 277,872,141 of NC_085139.1, read as the reverse complement.
GTAAGATACCTTCCTAGTCATTGCTACGAAAAATCATTGTGTAGCATGATCAATGCGCGTTAGAAAGCTGCTTTCAAGGATTACATAAACTACTTTGGAAAATTACATAAAAAGCTGACAAAATAATTTAACATTTTCAATTAAAATTAATGACAAAAAATGTATTTTCCCCTGTCATAGAATATACTTTTCTGCAAGATTTTAACTGATTTAACATAATTTTATCATATCAACGGAGAATCTTTATTTTTAGCGGGCTTGGTAGTCATATGGCTACTGCTTCTGCCTCATACGCAGGAGGTCGTGGGTTCAATCCCAGGTCCGTTCCATTCTCCTACTTTGTATCTTTCTCTTTATTTCTCATGTTCTAGCAATCGCTAGAACTGGAAATGGACTTCCATACCGTTTCCATTACTATTCCTATACCTTCATCTTGAGTATTCTAACAGTAATCTGCTAGAATTCTACATCCAATTAGAAATTCCATCAGTTACCTTCTCCTATCTTTCACATTGGCAGCTCGTTAACCAAGACGGACCTCTGCCTCTCCAACCTAACCCAGAAATTGCAACAAATTCCGCATGAACTCGTGGCAAGTGCAGAGGTATATTCGGCTTGCAGTGGGCGAGTGATTGCATCATCATTTCCTCCCCCTTCCCTACATTGACTTGCATTCTGACGTGGCAGGCGCCAGTATGACCTAACAAATGAGATCACCAGTACTTGTACATTGAAGATGTGTGCTTAGTCCCAAGCAAACATCTGTTGGTTCCCTAATGCAAGAACAGCTGATCTGGTCATAATGGAGTAGCAACTACGAGCAGTCAATCAAGCTCAGCAAGCTCAAGCTATCAACGAATAATCTTTATTTTTATTCTTTATTGAGGAGGCTTGTAGCCATGGGCTGGCTCACTTCTGATGGAGAATCTTCTAAATATGTATTATTTTCATAATTATATTATACTATTTAATATATCGATCATCATATACAACTGAAGCTGATTTTAAGGATATTTATTCCGTTCAATCTACGTGGGTTAACATATGGGTACCTCTGATATGACTAGTCTATGATATCGAGCCGCACTGATATGAAATACCGTTGTTGAGATGTATGAGTGAAATTAAAAAAAAAAGATACTAAATATGAATCCATTACTTCTATAACTTTTATTCAAATGTGTGCTATGTTAAACTACGATCTATGAATGACATATATTCAAATTTAACCAATATTGACAAAAAAAAACTATAGGTGTGTTCAGAAATAAATCATTTCTCTCTGTTGAAATATGTATAGGAATCTTTTTGAGCTCTAATGAAGAATCAAGATATATTCAGGTTTTCCATCCAGCTATTTAGCCAACTCTTCTGAATTCTGACATTACAAGCAAAATCAGGATACATAGTCATGTTAATCAAAACGCTCATGTTATTATGTATGAATCATACAGTATGATACTGCCATCCGCCTTTTGTTTCATCTATTCAGAAATTAAGAAGTCTATTTTTCAATCTGTGAACCAGAAGGATGAATATTTTATTCTGATTTAAACCAGGACATTCTTGGACAAACTATTGGTATATCTGAAAACATCAATAATCAAAAACTAGCTGGTGTTGAAGAGAGGACCTCCCTCATCCAGGACATGCGAATTGAAACTTTATGAGAGAATTCCATTATATACATATATTGCTTTTCTCACCGAAGAATAGACTACCGTGCAAGTTTCTCGAAGTACCAAAACAAATGCTCACACGTCCAATTGTATAGAAATTAGCAAAAGCACAATCCAAAACACCATTCTTGCACCTTATCTCACACCCCAAACAGCTCTTTCTTGCAGTACAGACGTCATCCATATATGGAGGAACTGGTGGGAACATATTTTGGTGGGACAATATTTTTTGCATGGGAGTCGAACACGGCGCAAAATTTGCAATATATGCCAAATTATATTGAAACTATATGATTATATAACAAAAAATAACCATCAGGGCACCCGATTGAAGCGATTTGGATAGGAAGAGTGGAATCGCCAACTTCCTGTTGTTAACATCTCGTGGATAAAGGGCGGGCTCTTCTCCCCATCTATTGGGTCAATCTGGGAAACGAGGGCTAGATTATATTATTGTATGTACGAACTTTCTTCTGGAAGGAGATTCTCTATTCATCCCGTGGATTCGCATAAGTGTCTCTGCTTATGGAACCACCCCATCCATTTTGGCCCTTCATACAGGAGTTTGATGACATATAAACAATAATATAATCATGATCAAATCGTTTGTCAAATATGGCCAGTGCTATCGGCAGTTGCCTTGCTACAATAGATGGTAGTATCATCATCATCATCATCATCATCATCATCATCATAAAATGGAAGTTCACGAAATGTTTGTAAAACATGCTGGGGAGTGCCGTCGCAGGTCCACAAAGATACTATTCGGCGTTTTCTTTCAAGCTTCCAAATATCTAGTTGTTGGTTGTAGGCTGAACATGTTTGATAATTGTTGAACGGTACTGAACTATGGCCTATTTCAGCCATTGAATCATTACGACTGCTTTCATTAGATAATTTTAAAACATTTGTGCGTTACATTTTCATTAAAAGGTAATGTGATATAGGGGAACTGTTCCGTTTTCCATCTCACTGAACATATATTCATCTCATCGTAAAACAAAGAAATACCGCACCAATCTCGTCACTGGTGAAAAAAATCACAAAAATAAGAAACAAACCAAATTTATTTTCATTGCTTTGTTTTTGTTGAGATGGAAATAGGAACTATGGGATGAAGTGCCGAACCGTTCCCCTATTAGGCTTTTCATTATTGTTGGTTACTAGTCGGCAATTTAAATATATCAAGATGGATCACATTAAATGAATTTTTCGTATATCATAAGTATTGCAAATTTTGCGCCGTGTTCGACTCCCATGCAAAAATATAGTCTCACCAAACTATGTTCCCACCAGTATCTCCATATATGGATGACGCCTCCACTGCAAGAAAGATCTGTTTGGGGTGCGTGAACAGGTGCAAGAATGATGTTTTGTATCGTACTTTCGCTAATTTCTATACAGTTGGAGAATCTACGTTGATTTCACTATCAGATGGCGCTACGAGCAAAATGTCATCGGTTATTTTTGTTTCTGTCGCCGTGCGTTAATTTTTTAGGAACAAGAAACAAAATTGTGATTTATTAAATAAATAACAAGTAGTTCGTTAAAGTTTGGCAAAAATCGGAAAGGAAAAACACTGTTCGTTAACATGGTGAGTAACCAGCTTTTGAAGATCATACATAAATTACTTATTTTCTTGTTTTTTTAAAGGGCTATAAACAGCGGATCGGGAAGCTCAAATGCATTGTTCCGGACTGCGAAGCTTGGAGTTGCGGCACAACCACATCGTTTTTTCCAGTTCCTCCCAGATCCAGCAGTGCATTTAGAAAATGGAGCAAATACATGAAACTGTCAGGAATGCGACAGGAAAGGATTTGTCAGGCTCACTTCAAAACGCGTGACTTTATTCGCTGTAAGTAATCAGATCTCAAATTGAAGTTCAATTGATCTACGAAAATAATCTATTATAGACTCGAATCGAAAACTGAAACGCTGGGCGGTTCCGTCTGTCAACATTCCCAAAACCAGAGTGAAATTAATTGCTAAAGCCAGCTGCTGCATATCGGGATGCCGCACAAGAAGGCAGCGCAATCTGTTCCCTTTCCCTACATCAACGAAGCCAAAACTACTCGATCTTTGGAGGGGAGTATTGCTGACCACTGATGACGTATTTGCCCCCGGTTTGAGAATTTGCGAGAAACATTTTAAAACCAGCGATTTTCTATCAGGTAACTTCATTGCACATACATATTTATAAATAACGTGCCTTGATTGATTTTTGTTATTATTTTGTAGTGCACTCTCTGTATTTACGACCGTGTGCCGTTCCGTCGATTGGAGTGAAGCGATTTGTCAGGAAACCTCATAAGACAGACCACATCAACGTGCTTCAGGATCACACATATTGTCGAAGTCTAGCTAAGTCAGGAGGATGTCGTGTGTGCAAAGTGAAAGACTGTAAATCACGCGCTAATGACACTGTGACCTTGCACAGCTTTCCAAAAACTCATGAACGTTTCATCGAGTGGAAACACATTCTCAAGATGAAAAATGTCAGGAAGAGTTCTAAAGTTTGCAGTCTACACTTCTCAAAGTCTGACTATATACCAGGTAAATAATAAATAATTATATTAATTTAAACATATGGGTTTATGGCATCTTGGGACGGCGACGGAAACGGCAGATTTGACAAGAAACATATGTGTGGGATAACTAATCAAATCCTGCCGTTTACAATGGCGCTTCCCTGCATTGCATAGGGGGTTTAACGACTCATTGCGGAATTTATTATAAAAAATACTTTTGTCTGTGTTATATAATTAAATGATATTCTACTATCTTTTCTTACAGGAGGAAAACATTTGAAGAAAAATGCGATTCCATCCAGAAATCTGCCTGAGGACAACGAGTTTTTTAAGCATAATCCGTACGACCTATCTCGAGTTTCATATCGTCGAGAGAAATTAATAGCAGATTCTAGTTTTAAATCATGCACTCTTGACAGCGATGAAAATGCAAGAGTGACTTTGTGCGAACCATGCCCAACTATTTCACCCACTGGAACAGCTGAAAACAATGATGTCAAATCCCCGACGACCCAGAATATCATTGACGAAAATGCTATTCATTCATGTGGTTTCAAGAACACTGAATTAGGAGAGAATGTTGTTGATTCAGAAAAATTATACGATGGATTATCCGATGCGACATGTGCTACTAACGCGACAATAGCCGTTCAAAATGTCGTGGATACTTCTATGAAGGGGGAGACTAAAGTACAGTTCAAATTTTCTGATATTCTCGATAGTGACGACGACTTAAATACGTGGACTGGCTTACCTTCGCTAGCAGTTTTGCAAGAATTATGTTTGGCAGCGAAAAGGCTCGAAGATTTTGTCTATCCCAACAAGTTCAGTATGCATTGTACAGATAGGGTTATTCTTGTCTTTGCAAAGCTCAAACAGAACTTATCATTCGCTGCAATGGGAATTCTCTTCAAGATTCACACTTCTACAGTAGCTAAGTACTTTGATTATACAGTGCAGATTTTAGCGCAGATCCTATCTGCCTTCGTATACATGCCGGAGAAGGAGGAAATAATGCGCAATATACCTCATTGTTTTAAAGGAAAATTTGCCAATGTAACTATTATTCTAGACTGCACTGAGATACCGTTAGCTACTTTGAAATGCCTCAACTGCCGTTTGGCCACTTATTCTCAATATAAGTCAAGGCGTACAGTTAAGCTTCTTATTGGAGTGAGTCCGGCAGGGCTCATCATATTTTGTAGTAAAGCGTACTCAGGAAAAGCATCAGATAAATTTATATTTAATCAGGAAAACCTCATCTCTTCGTTGAATGCTCATGTGGACGAAGTTATGGTTGACAAAGGGTTCACCATAGAAAACGAGCTTTCAATGAAAGGGATCAAATTGCACATTCCTCCATTTATGCGCAATGGAAAAATGACGGCATCCGAAGCAGTTACGAATGAAGCAATCGCCAAGGCAAGAATACACGTCGAGAGAGTCATGCAACGCTTAAAAATATTTTCAATTCTCCAAGATACAATAGATGCATCGACTGCTGGGAATATGGATGACATAATGATGATCATCTGTGGCATTGTTAACCTAACTCGTCCAATTCTACGTGATGATAAATTTTAGAACAAACCGAATAGTCATGAGCTCCGTCAAAAAATAAGATTAAAACATAAAATAATAAGTGAAGTGTTGCATTATTCATTTTCTCTGACAACTCCGACCATCTTTCACATACCATCATCCGGGTGACAATGGGTTCGTGGATCGAAAGTCAAAACTGTTCAAATAAGTATCTTAATATTAAGGCATTCTAAAGTAACTGATATTAAGGGGAACTGCTCCTGGATTTCATCTCATGACTCCGATGTTCATCCCATAAAAAACAAAGCAATGGACAGGTATATGATTTCGTCTAGGAATTCCTCCGAAAGTTCCGCTAGGAATTTCTTTCGGAGGTTCGTCTAGGAATTCCCCCGGAAGTTCGTCTAGGAATTTCATCGGAAGTTCGTCTAGGAATTCCCCCGGAAGTTCCGCTAGGAATTCCACGGAAGTTCCGCTAGGAATTCCTTCGGAAGCTCGTCTAGGAATTCCCCCGGAGGTTCGTCTTGGAATTCTCGCAGAAGTTCGTCTAGGAATTCCCCCGGAAGTTCGTCTAGGAATTTCATCGGAAGTTCGTCTAGGAATTCCCCCGGAAGTTCCGCTAGGAATTCCACGGAAGTTCCGCTAGGAATTCCTTCGGAAACTTGTCGGAATTCTCCCGAAAGTTCGTCTAGGAATTCCACCGGAAGTTCGTCTGGAAATTCCTCTAAGAAGTTCATCGGAAGTTCCTCTAGGAATTACTCCAAAAGTTCTTCAAGGAATCCCTCCGGAAGTTTCTCTAGAAATTCATCCGGAAAATCTTCTAGGAATTCCCCCGGAAGTTCGTCTGAAAATTCTCCCAGAAGTTCGTCTAGGAATTCCCCCGGAAGTTCGTCTAGGAATTTCATCGGAAGTTCGTCTAGGAATTTCCCCGGAAGTTCCGCTAGGAATTCCTTCGGAAACTCGTCTAGGAATTCTCCCGGAAGTTCGTCTAGGAATTCCACCGGAAGTTCGTCTAGGAATTCCCTCGGAAGTTCCTCTAGGAATTACTCCGGAAGTTCTTCAAGGAATCCCTCCGGAAGTTTCTCTAGAAATTCATCCGGAAGTTCTTCTAGGAATTCCCCCGGAAGTTCGTCTGGGAATTTCATCCGAAGTTCGTCTACGAATTCCTCCGGAGGTTCGTTTAGGAATTCCTCCGGAAGTTCATTACGAATTCCCCCGGAAGTTCGTCTAGGAATTCCTCCGGAAGTTCCTCTAGGAGTTCTTCTAGGAATTTCATCGGAAGTTCGTCTAGGAATTCCTCCGGAAGTTTGTCTAGGAATTCCCCCGGAAGCTCGTCTAGGAATTCCTCCGAAGGTCCGTCTAGAAATTACTCCCGAAGTTCTTCCAGAAAAATTTCCCGGAAGTTCTTCTAGGAATTTCATCGGAAATTCGTCTAGGAATTCCCCCGGAAGTTCGTCTAGGGATTCCTCCGGAGGTCCGTCTAGAAATTACTCCGGAGGTCCGTCTAGAAATTACTCCGGAAGTTCTTCTAGGAATTCCCCCGGAAGTTCGTCTAGGAATTCCCCCGGAAGTTCCTCTAGGAATCACTCCGGAAGTTCGTCTAGGAATTCCCTCGGAAGTTCCTCTAGGAATTCCCCTGGAAGTTCGTCTAGGAGTTCCTCCGGAAGTTCCGCTAGGAATTTCTTCGGAAGCTCGCCTAGGAATTCCTGGAGGAACTTCCGAAAGAATTTCTGGAGGAGGTTACGGAGGAATTCCTAAAAGAACTTCCAGAATAGTTCCTCAAGGAGCTCCTGGAAGAACTTCGGGAGGAATTCCTGAAGGTACTTAGGAAGGAATTCCTGGATAAACTTCCGTAGGAACTCCTTGAGGAACTTCCGAAGGAATTCCTAAAGAAACTTCCAAACGAATTTTGGGATGAAGTTCCAAACGAATTTTGGGATTAAGTTCCGGATGAATTTTTGGAGGAACTTCCGGAGAATTTCTTGGAGGAACTTCCGGAGAAATACCTGGAATTTCTGGAAGAGCAATTTCAAGTTCAAACAGAATTCTTTGAGCTTGTGATGTGTTTTCATGAAGTTTGTTCTGAAGGAACTTCCAGATGAATTCCTGAAGGAACTTCCGGAGGTTCTCCTGAAGGAACTTCCGGAGGTTCTCCTGAAGGAACTTCCGGAGGTTCTCCTGAAGGAACTTCCGCAGGTTCTCCTGAAGGAACTTCCGGAGGTTCTCCTGAAGGAACTTCCGCAGGTTCTCCTGAAGGAACTTCCGGAGGTTCTCCTGAAGGAACTTTCGGAGGTTCTCCTGAAGGAACTTCCGGAGGTTCTCCTGAAGGAACTTCCGGAGGTTCTCCTGAAGGAACTTCCGGAGGTTCTCCTGAAGGAACTTCCGGAGGTTCTCCTGAAGGAACTTCCGGAGGTTCTCCTGAAGGAACTTCCGGAGGAACTCCTGAAGGAACTTCCGGAGGAACTCCTGAAGGAACTTCCGGAGGAACTCCTGAAGGAACTTCCGGAGGAACTCCTGAAGGAACTTCCGGAGGAACTTCCGGAGGAACTCCTGAAGGAACTTTCGAAGGAACTCCTGAAGGAACTTCCGGAGGAACTCCTGAAGGAACTTCCGGAGGAACTCCTGAAGGAACTTCCGGAGGAACTCCTGAAGGAACTTCCAGAGGAACTCCTGAAGGAACTTCCGGAGGAACTCCTGAAGGAACTTCCGGAGGAACTCCTGAAGGAACTTCCGGAGGAACTCCTGAAGGAACTTCCGGAGGAACTCCTGAAGGAACTTCCGGAGGAACTCCTGAAGGAACTTCCGGAGGAACTCCTGAAGGAACTCCTGAAGGAACTTCCGGAGGAACTCCTGAAGGAACTTCCGGAGGAACTCCTGAAGGAACTTCCGGAGGAACTCCTGAAGGAACTTCCGGAGGAACTCCTGAAGGAACTTCCGGAGGAACTCCTGAAAGAACTTCCGGAGGAACTCCTGAAGGAACTTCCGGAGGAACTCCTGAAGGAACTTCCGGAGGAACTCCTGAAGGAACATCCGGAGGAGCTCCTGAAGGAACTTCCGGAGGAACTCCTGAAGGAACTTCCGGAGGAACTCCTGAAGGAACTTCCGGAGGAACTCCTGAAGGAACTTCCGGAGGAACTCCTGAAGGAACTTCCGGAGGAACTCCTGAAGGAACTTCCGGAGGAACTCCTGAAGGAACTTCCGGAGGAACTCCTGAAGGAACTTCCGGAGGAACTCCTGAAGGAACTTCCGGAGGAACTCCTGAAGGAACTTCCGGAGGAACTTCTGAAGGAACTTCCGGAGGAACTCCTGAAGGAACTTCCGGAGGAACTCCTGAAGGAACTTCCGGAGGAACTCCTGAAGGAACTTCCGGAGGAACTCCTGAAGGAACTTCCGGAGGAACTCCTGAAGGAACTTCCGGAGGAACTCCTGAAGGAACTTCCGGAGGAACTCCTGAAGGAACTTCCGGAGGAACTCCTGAAAGAACTTCCGGAGGAACTCCTGAAGGAACTTCCGGAGGAACTCCTGAAGGAACTTCCGGAGAAACTCTTGAAGGAACTTCCGGAAGAACTCATGAAGGAATTTCTGGAGGAACCCCTCAAGGAACTTCCGGAGGAACTCCTTATGGAACTTCCGGAGGAGCTCCTGCAGGAACTTCAGGACCAATCCTGAATTAACTTCCTGAGGAATAAAGTTTCATTGGGCGCACAGGAATCCGGCCGTGGTCCAAACTTTAGAAGGTAAATTTCTTCTTCTTTATAATTCTTTGAGCTTCTGATATATTTTCATGAAGTTTGAGCAGTCGCATGCCCAGTTTCATAGCAATTGATGTTATGGCCCCTGGTCTCCCCCATTTTGACCCCGAAATCCGGCCCTGAAACAATATCAGAAGTTCAATTTCAGTTGCGTTGTAAACACTCGACTAAAATCTTTACAAATATATTTTGATTTGGTTTGATGGTTAATTTGATAAATTTGGACATAAACACGTCCAGAACATTGAAGAGATATTTGGATTAAGGGACAGTACCCCCGCGCATACTTAGTTTTTAGCAATAACTTGGATCTGAACAGAAATTCTGAACGGTCTGAAAATATATCAGGGCAAAAATATAGCTACTGCCATTGAGCACAAATGAAACCGCGAGGAATTCCGACGACCAGGTGCTGCATGCGAGCCATTTGAAAAAATCTATTCGTCCTGGGTCTTTGATGGTTAATTCATAGTTACAGGTTTACATTTTTTATTTGAATTTTCTAAATATCCTCGTAAATCAAACAGGTCATGAACAAGGGCCGTGAATATCTTTTATTTCTGAAGCAATTTCAAGATTTGTACAAGGCACAAAAATACATCTACTAAGATAATATTAGTCTTTCGATCTTGTTAGGAGCCTGGGTAGCATTTCTGAATAATAAAGACCTTTTAGACCGTTAGCAATGTGCTGAACAAAACGCTGATCCAATGCAACTTCAACGACAATGAAGTCGTCTTCTTTTGATGAATATAGAATAAAGTCACAAAATTTTGTGTTTGTTACCCACATATTCATTTGAACCTGTGCGTAATAAGCATGTTTGACATTCATCTTAAACGCACCAGTTTCAGGGCATCGTTTCACGTACTTTTTTATCGTATCACTGCCTTCTATTTCTTGGATTCCTCCTTGTTCGCCCACTACTGGACACTTTATTTCTAAAATCATATCACCGAAAGGATCAATTCCATCGGGGGAAGCTCCAAACCATGGTTCATCCTGTCTAATTATGAAACCATTTTTTTTTATCATCGGGTTCCGTTTACGTTTATAGCACTCAAATGCAATGCTCTCCGTTCTTGTGCCATATTTCATGGCACTAGTTTTAATATTGCTCGTGCTCCAATATTGTGCAACTTTCTTGCCCCAGTTAGGGTTGGCGTTATTCAAATACGTGTATAGATGGTAGCAAGAGCTCCCAGTGATACGAAATGATCTTTGGACTTTCCAAAGATTGGACCTTTGATCCTGCGTATCAATAGCTATATCAATCACTCTATCCATATCAACTTGAATATTAGTTGCGAAATATTCTTTTTCCTTTTCCGTTGTGAAAGCTACAATCTCCAGCGACACATTAGGAATCCTTCGAAGCATAAGAGTCAACTCTTCTCTTGAGCAATACACTGCCGTAGACGGATTCGATTGAAATGCTCGGATGGGATGCACTACCGGTTGATTATATGCTCTCCCAGCTCTATGCTTGAAAACTGCCGATGATTTTGACACTATAAAATAAAAATTATATAAAATAAAAAAAAATTGGAATGCTATATTACGATACCTTGAATTATCCTTTCGAAAGATTCCTTAATAATCTGGTTTTTGAGTTTCGTATCAACTGGAACAAGCCGGGAAGGTGTTTTTATACAGCAAAGTTCTGACAGCTTTTTAGCCCCCCATGGGGTACCTTTTTCAGCTTTCAAAATTCCCCAAGCTTGCTTAGTATCAGTACACGAGAGATATTCCACTTGATCAAATCTGAATGATATAAGCGATCGATTTGTAGTAATGTTTCGCCATGCTATGTAAGATATACTCACCGATTCAGATGCAGTAAACAAGCAACTATATGTTTACAACGACCTGTTCCAGCTTTGCATGAGCAACACAGGACCCATCCAGAAACATTATGAGTAATGTTCAAACTAACTTCATGCGGCATTTGGCCAGGATGAGAAGACTGTGTGACATAACCTTTGACCTGAGTCTCGTGATCTGTTTTATTAGTATATCCGATGCAAACAATATGCTTCGCATCATATACCGCAGAACCCTCTCTAATAGGTCGGACAGAATCGCCTACATAATCCAGTATATCGAGTAGCTTGACATTAAAATTGATTGTACCTCGGCTTCCAGCTGAAAAATCATTTCGGTAATTATAACCTCAATGTAGGTTCTATTATATTTCGAAGAAATTATGAAGTGAACGTGTTTCACATCACTACTATTCTTATGCGATATGAAATTAATTTAATTTTCTCACTTGATGAATCCATAGTTTTGATGATATTTAAAAGGTTTTTTGATTGAAATCGAATTTTTATTCACGCCAGCGACGTATATCCGTGTGAAGTTAGAAAATAGCAACAGTTTGACAGTTCAAAATTCCAAACATAGATGGCGCATAACCTTTCCGCCAAAACGCCAATTGGACGTGTGAGCATTTGTTTTGGTACTTCGCCAAATTTGCACGGTAGTCTATTCTTCGGTGAGAAAAGCAATATATCAACATAATTTTAAAAGGAATGACTCTCGCGATTGATGATTAAATATTTGAACGAACTTTCAGAGCTGATTTTATGGGAACATGACTCAAACGCTACTAATAAGGAAATTGCAAAAAAATTCGAAACGACTCCGACACAAAACCACTCAAACTAAATAATCTAAAATATTAATGAGGACTTAAAAAAAACTATTTGGATCAGGTCTCAACAGTGACCATTTGAGCAATTTAGAACCTGTGTTATTGCTCAGAGAATAATGAAAACATTAATGCTTGATTTTATCTGTGGCTTGATATTGGAGGGGGTTGTCGACTATAACTGCCTCGGAGTATTGTTTATCGGCTATGCAGTCTTATGACCAGCTAAAACGCTATATTAATTCTGATTCGACGTTTCAGTTCTTTTATTGGTCCTTTTTCAATGGATTAAAATTGGTTCAGAGTTTCATTGTCATAAGTGTCTTTAGTTTAGTATACTGCTCAAATTTAAAAAAAATCACTATAAATTTTCAATGTTGGCTTTTGTGATTTTTTCCCAGACCTCAATCAAAATTCCCTGACTTTCCCTGACTTTCCAGGTTTTTCCAGGTAATCGACACCCTGTCTAACACACCCTGATACTCTCTCTCTCTCTCTCTCTCTGACGCACCATATGAATCTTACTTGGATGCTCACCACTAACATACCATGTGAGTCTAACTTGGGTGCTCACCCTGTCACCTGATTCACGCTCTAGCACACCAATTTTGAGACTTATTTGGGTGCTCACTCTAGCACACCGTGTCACTCCTCCTTACCCACGTTCTGACACTCTGACTTACTTAGGTTCTCGCTTCTGACATGCCATGCGAGGCTGACGTGGGTGTTCGCCTCTAACATACCACGTGAAGCTAACTTGGATGCTCACTCTACTCTACTCTGCCATGCCTCGAGGTATCGATAGCGATAGGTATCAACCAGGCGGGTGCTAAGCTGTCAAATTTTGTTGCCACCAATCGAGCGAATGCCGACGGCACTAACACCAAGCCGTAGTCTATGAAAAATAAATACTGCAGTGAGTGAGAATGTTCTGAAACGCACAAAGTTTTAATAATGCCAGAAACAACTGTTTCTGCTCAGCACACAGTTTCTTCTACCAACATAATTATTTATCTGCATATTTCACGTGAAAGTGAAGTGAAAACACTACATATTTACGGATTTGGTGTATTTTTGTTCGTTGCGATCTTTAATTTAATATGTGCTTTCGACACCACTCTCTCTTGTAAAAACGGTAAACAATACAAATTTTTACAAATACCACCACAATTTATAATAGTATATGAGCATTTTGACATTGAGTATAAATTTATGCGCCAAAAAGAGGGTACTGTCATACTTGCCAAACTCCATATGAAAAAATCCGTTGACCCCCTCTGGTATCAACAGTTCTACCCTACGACCCTCCTACCTCGGCATGTGCAGTCTCACACCTATGCGCTCATTCTTCTGCCATGCCTCGATGTGGCGACTGCGGACACTCTTACATCGACATGTCCAAACCTCTCATTCACTTGCCCGCGCTCACCCTGTTTTCGCTCTAAGTAATCAATCACAAGTTAGTCATGCTTGTCGACTGCTGCTTGGCGTGCCAGATTCCCTGCAAGCTGCAGGCAATCTGAGTAGTTGCAATCGAAACTACATTCCACTTCTCCGCCGCTTGGCACATCCTCTGGATAATGGTATCCTGGGTTGTGTCCCGACCGCAAACGTCTAGCATAGCTCTTCTTTCGACGCCGAAACGAGGACATACGAACAGTATGTGCTCTGCAGTTTCATCAACACCTGGGCAGTTAAGGCAGACGAGGCTCTCCGCGTGCCCAAACCAAGGTACTGCCGGAAGCAGTCATGGCCTGACAGGAATTGTGTCAAATGGAAGTGAACTTGCTTGCGCTGTTGAATGCGTTGAATACCTCGCGATCTTTACCACCGAGTTAATAGTGTCCAACGTGGACTTACTCTTGCGAAAACCGAACTGATTGCTTGGCAGGCGTTCGTACCCTCTCAGTACGGAGCCAGCCTGTTGAGGATGATCCTCTCTAGCAACTTGCCCGTCGTGTCTATAAGACAGATTGGTCTATACGCCGATGGGTCGCCCGGCGGTTTCTCGGCCTTCGGAAACAACACCAATTTCCGCCTTTTCCATATTTCGGGGAATCTACACTCATCAGCATCTCTGCATAGCTAGCCCAAAGATGTTCGGGTTCGCTATGATTGCTGCGTTGAGAGCGCTGTTCAGAACTCCATCAGGACCTGGAGCTTTGTTCGTTACCACAGATTTGGCCACCGCGAGTAACTCTTCATTCGTCACCGGAGCCACCATTTCGACCGCACCCATATTACCTTGCGGGACCGGACGGGAAAAGTACCTCGATAATCCTCCACGGAACTGACAGGGATCCCCGGACCTCGGATGTTGCACGTCATAGTTAGCCATTAGAGCGAATTGCTTTCACTAGCACCTCAGAATTAGGGGGCACCAAAGTCCCGCTATGCACGGCAAGAGTGTCGGGGGGTTGATGCTTCTGCGGTACCTCAGAAATAGGAGACGTGAAAGGGTCTGCCTCGTAGCTGAGGTAGAAGCGGCATAGGAGTCACCAACCTAGGGTCGCCTCCGGCTTGGTAGACAAGTGGTATTACTCCGTTGCAGGACGGATGATTACCACACTGATTGAGGACCAACTGGGTCGTCAGATGCCAATTCGGGGTACCTCCTGCAAGGTACCAGGCCGCCTACTTGTTGGTGGTCTTGCGGCTCAGGTGGGTGAGTGTTGGGGCACATGTGGTGCCAGTGTATCTTGGTGCACAGATGGTTTATGGGAAGTATATGGAGAATTGAGCCGCATATTTGCACTTGTGTACGTCATGTGTCGTTTTGGGAGGATTGCGTTTATTACTGCCTTTCCTCCAGAAGTCCCGGGGGGATCAGGATATTAGCAGAGAGGGTAACTCAAGTAACCTTCCGCTACTTGGGTGGGTTTAGTGGGCCGGCCTTCAGTCAACCCCACTCCCTGAGAGATAATTTCAGGTATCTGTTTGCAGTTTTGTCTTCGTTCTCTATAAAAAAAAATGATAAAGCATGAAAGTTACCATTGCACAGTGTTGCTTTTTGCCGATTTCGTGCGCTTTTTTAAAAACATCGTTTCGGTTAGATATGAAAAGAGCCTTCTTTTGAGAAAATCTGTGATATGATTAATTTACCTAAAAGTGAAATAAAAACTTTACTTATCCATCGAAACCATATATGAGCCTAGTGTCTTCAGGAAAGTTGTTGCGGATGGTATTTCAAGCCCCACCCCATGCCCACAGACAAACAGACGTAACAGCTAGAACAACTTTTTGAAAAATCCATCACCCAATTACTTTATCACCATCTCGCGTGCACGTTGCACGAAATGTTATTTAGTACAACATCGTCAACAGAAGGCGCTAGTGTGAGATGTCAAATATAAAGGAAAACGATGCGCGCGCCTCTGTGTGTGAAACTCGCAAGCAGCTGACTTTAAAACGACCGTTGAGTTGATGGACGATGGGCATTTCGTGAGTGTTACGTCTGTTTGTCTGTGCCATGCCTATGGCTTACATAGTACGAGATATGTGACGTTTTCTGTGGAAGGTCTCTAAAATCAGTTTTTTAGCATAACTTTTTTCCTATGTTTCAGGCACTTTTGCCACCTTCTACATTTTTTTTATAACAAAAATACACGCTTTTGTAGAGAATTGCGAAGTTCTATCTCTTTAAATTTAAAAGTTATTTAAGAAAATGTGTTTCCTTCAGGGATGTAACTTCTTTCGGTGCAAAATGGCGGACACAACTTTTTAGTACACTGAAACTGCTGTATGTTTACTCTTACCTCGCGGTTGAAGCTTGTGTTTACACGGAATTACACGTGAGTTACATAGATTTTAAATGTCCCACTTTTTGCCTTACTCGTACACTAAGTTTATGTAAATGCTATAGGATCACAATAAAAATTAACCTTTGATAGTTGGTCACCTATCAAAGGTTAATTTTTATTGCGATCCTATAGTATATTACAAGCTCGATGAACTTAGCTGATGCCGGTATTGTGTGGCAGCGAAATAACACTTGCTGTTTACTATATGCAGCAAATATTCAACAACTTCTGAACGATCTAAGTAGGCTTAATGCGAACCATAACTGACAGCCACATCATTAGCAATCAAAGCAATCGGAAAATGTATCGTAAGTCACACGAAGTGAACCATCAGTGGCACAAGGTGTTTCAGATCCTCCCGCTTGCCTACAGCCAGAGTAAACTCCACTGTGGGGATATTCGGCCAAACTCCTGAGAGCAAACTCCGTATTGCAGTAGATAGTCAGCTTCAAGCTGTAAATTTATTACGATTATTTGGCGAATTATTAACAGGGAAACCTACTCACAAATTTTGGTGAACCAATTCGTAAATGTCGGGTATTATCGAGGTTTGAGCTTCTGCGGCCTAACTCTATAGGATATCTACAATGTACAATGTCTTAGATTGATTTAAGTTCAAGTTTTACAAGAAATACCTGCGTCTAGTCGAAGTCCTAGGAATGCTTATGAGCAGTTTTCCACTATAGGTTAAGGTAATATGGTAATATAAACAGTCTGTCGAATTCATAGGTAATTAATATAAATTTCAGTCACAATATTACATTATTATACGTACAATCTACCAGGCGCAATAGGAATAGTTTAGTAGACACCGTAATTAAATGATTTATAAATTTACAACAATAGAAGCTTAAAGCATATGAATCGATATTAACAAATCATCAAAACAAAGTTTTTCTTCATTCCCTCGCTTTGTTCATTCTGTCAGTTCGTCCGTCAGGTTGAAGTTTCATTCCTTGACAGCTATTCGCCGCGTCCATTAGGCAAGCGTCGCTGCTACGAGGGACTCCATCGCTACATACCCCCTCCCGTAAATCCTGGTGTTGATCCGGATCTTCCATATCCGCATTGCCTACGCATCCAGGTTTACTTGCCTCCAAGATGTCCAGCACGGCTAGTTTCACCGCTGGTCTACGTAGCACACCGGTTGCTGTACGCACCAAAGCTTGGCGAACTCTACCGTCTTTACCCAGAAACACTTCTTCTACAGTTCCACGTGTCCACGTGTTCCTCATTGACTCTCCGACTATCATAACTATATCACCAATCTTTATGTCTTCACACTCCGTAAACCATTTGCATCTTCTCGTTATCACCGGAAGGTACTCTTTAATCCAGCGCCGCCAGAATTGGTCCATTATGTGCTGCGCTAGCTTCCAGCTGCTTCGAGAGTAAGCCCAACATCCATTGGTTCCGTAGGAAGTATTTTGACCCCGCTTGAACAACCAAGTAAAAGTGATTTGGTGTCAAAGCCTCATTGTCAGCTGATTCAAGCGGAACGTATGTTAGCGGTCTTGAGTTGACCATACATTCGGCTTCGTACAAGATGGTTAATAGCGTTTCGTCATCTGGTTTCCTAGGCGATTCTAGAAGAACATTAATGGCTGACTTAACGGAACGAACTAGTCGTTCCCAAACGCCACCCATGTGGGAGCGCTTGGTGGATTGAAAATCCAACGGGTGTGAGCGCTAGTAAAGGTTAGCGCCATCTCTTCACTTGTGGTCCTTATTTGTTCTTTCAACTGCCTATTGGCTCCATGGAAACATGTTCCGTTGTCGCTGTACACTTCAGCTGGTGGCCCACGTCGAGCGACAAACCTACGAACTGCCATGATGCATGATTCCGTATTTAGACTATGGACGACCTCTAAATGAACCGCCCTGATTGACAAGCAGGTAAAAAGTGCTACCCATCGTTTCACTTGGGATCTCCCAACCTTTACCAATATAGGACCGAAGTAATCGAGGCCGACTGCCGTAAATGGTTTGATGTAAGCCTGTAGTCTTGCAAGCGGTAATGGAGCCATAAGCGGTGCACGACATGATGCCTTCTTTATGCGACAGATCAAGCACTGTTTTTCTATTTTTTCTACCAAGGCTCTGAGTTTAGCAATATCGAACCGTTGTCTTAATTCATTCACCACCGTCTCACGGTTCGCATGGCGATAACGGCGGTGGTACCAATCCACGATAAGTTGCGTGATACGATGATTTCTCGGTAGAATACAAGGGAACTTAGCCTCAAAAGACGCAAAGGGGCATGCTGCAATACGACCTCGCACTCTGAGAATTCCTTGGTTGTCCATATATGGACATGCTTTGTAGATCGAGCTTGACTTCTTTACAATACCGTGTCGTGCTTCGGCGGATCCTTGTGTCAACCGTAGAACCTTGATTTCGTCATGGAATGCTTCCCTTTGTGCCATTCGCCAAAGACTTTCTTCAGCTTTCTTCAGCTCATCTTGATTCAATGGTCCTGTTTCGGTATTTTGGCTACATTGCTTTCGTCGAAGATTGATTTTAAACCGAAACACGTAAGCCATCATACGGTGGAGCGTGGTCCACTTGCTGAACCTTGTGGTATCTACTAGTGGAACAGACAACCAGTGAACCTGATTTGGACGCAACTCCTCCTTTGTAGTGAAGAATTGAGGAGGTTTTGGCCAGTGTGTCTCTGGCTTTTTCAGGAACGTGGGGCCGCAAAACCAGGGATTGTTTTGATTGAAGTTTGGCCCATTATGCCATTTGGTAGCTTTATCAGCGACATTCATTTCGGAGGGTACCCAACGCCATTCTTCTGGACTGCTTGCCGTAAGAATTTCACCAATTCGTATTGCGACGAACTTTTGATACCGGCGATGGTCTGATCGGATCCACGCCAAAACTGTTGTCGAATCGCTCCAAAGAATTTTCCGTGTAATATGGAGCTTGTGGTGGTTTTGAATCGCCTCCACCAGATGTACCCCCAGAACTGCCGCCTTCAGCTCAAGCCGAGGAATGGACAACGTCTTTATTGGAGCTACCTTCGTTTTAGCAATAACCAAAGCAACTTGAACCTGATTTCCAGTTTCCAGGCGAAAGTATGCAGCGCATGCATAAGCCGAACCACTTGCATCTACGAAAACATGCAACTCTAGGGTTTTCAGTTCCTTTGGGAGTGATTCTCGGAAATAGCATCGCGGTATTCTAAGATTGCATAATTCTGGAAACAAGTTGATCCACTGCCGCCACCGTACGTACAACTGTTCTCCGATTATTTCGTCCCATGTAATGCCCGCAGCCCAAATATCTTGGATAAGAACTTTGCCATGTACCAAGAAAAATGATAACAAGCCTAACGGGTCAAAAAGACTCATGACCACCTTCAACACTTCCCGTTTGGTAGGGACGTAGCCATGTTCCAAAATCGGTTTTAGGTCACTGCGCATATCAAAGGTAAAGATGAAAGTATCATCGTTTGGCAGCCATTTCATGCCAAGAACTGATTCCGCTTCTCCTCGCTACAGCAGCATCTCCTTTCCCCTTTCACTTTGTGATTCCCTATTCCTTCTAGAACTTGCGTTGAATTTGACATGAAATTTCGTAATTCGAATCCCCTTTAGAATGAACTAACGAGACTTCCTTCGTCACGTCTATAGCTTCCTGGACGGTTCTAAAGCTGTCCAGGTAGTTATCTACATAATGTTTTTCTATAATGGCAGTTGCAGCACGGAAGAACTCAGTGGCAAATTCTTGGGCCTTCCTGTTCTTAATATATTGAGCAGATGTGGGCGAGCATGTTGACCCAAATGTGGCCACATCCATCACGTAGGTTTGGATGGGTTCCTTAGGGCTATCACGCCAGAGAAAACATTGAGAAGATCGATCTGCCAGCGATATGGAGATTTGATGAAACATCTCCCGTATGTCTCCACAAATTGCTACCGGAAACTGACGGAAACGACACAGTACTGTTATCATTGGCGTCAACAGATCTGGTCCCTTTAGTAGTTTAGAGTTGAAGGATACCCCGTGGGATTTGGCTGCAGCATCCCAGATCAGCCTTGTTTTCGTAGGTTTTTTGGGGTTTTTAACGACACCCAAGGGGAGAAACCACGTTCGTTTTGGGTCCATAGAGTCTAGCTCCTGCATGGTCGCCTTATGTGCGTATCCTTTACGCTCATAATCCCAAATTAGCTGTTGAACGGAATTTAGTAGTATTTCATCCTGTCCTAACTTTCGCTCGAGTGAATGGAGACGACGTACCGCCATTGCATAACTTTCAGGAAACTCCACCTCATCTGCTCTCCAGAGGAGCCCTGTTTCAAAACCTGAAGAAGTTCTGCGTGTTGTTTCTTGCATAATCCGCCGTGCCTTTTTATCCTCCCTCTGATTCTACAAAATGGAACCCATAATCCACTGAGTCTAACGTAAAGTAATCTCGAAGTTGCTCGTTCAGTTCGCGGTCAGGATCTGACGTAGCTGCGAGATGGAAATTGACAGGAACCACTCTTGAAGAAAATTTGGGAGCACATCCATAAATGCCCCAACCCAGACGACATTTGGCGGCGATTGGATCTCTTCTTCCTCCTTCGCGAACTTTAAGGGGTACAGCCAAACGTAAATTGTCAATCCCTATGAGTAGCTTCGGTTGAGCATTCTCGTAATCTTCTAAAGGTAAACCTCGTAAGTGTGGAAACTGATGGCAGAGATCCCTGTATCGCAATGTTTGTGTTGGGAGGACTAGACTATCAACTGTGTGAGCCTGCATAGAATGTGTTGGAGAGCCAGAACCCGAACCGACTATTCCAATTTCTATTCGTTGAGACTTCGATTCCTCACGACTCATATTCCCTGTCCACAGAAGCGTAAGAGGCTCCTTCTGACCACGAACTCCTAATTGTTTGGCAATGCTGGCTTCAAGAAGGGTCAGAGATGAACCTTCATCTATGAAGGCAAAGACAGTAAGCGACGTTCCATTTGCAGCTAAGACCACTGGTTGGATGCGGAATAAGGGAAATTCCTCGATGTTGGATACGAAGTGACTTGATGAAACATTGAGAAAATGTGGACCTGGGTTTGAATTATGCAACGAAGTGTGATGTTTCAATGAACAACCGGTTACACCGCATCCTTTCCACGATTTACATGGCCATTTACCGTGGTTGTTGAGGCAGGTTCGGCATAGACCTTTCTTCTGAACTATTTGCCATTTTTCTTCAATATTCATTGTGTTAAACTGCGAACAATCTCCTACACGATGACCTTCTTTAGCACACACAGCACACACCTTACCTGCTTTCTGGCTATCTTTACAACTATTACTCGCTTGATTACTGGAACTGGGCTGATGAAGTTTGGAGTAGTGTGTTTGCAGCATACCCCTTTCTCGTCCCCTCTGGTTGTCGCTCCGTGTTGTCCTGTTGAACACCGGTATTTCTGATGTGACTTCGCTTGCAGCTGATACCAACTGGGACATGAAGCTCCCAAAGGTAGCCAAGGTGACTACAGGATCTTGGTTTTTGTACACCACCCAGCTTAGCTTGAGAGAACCCGGCAGTTTCTCAACAAGTTCCTGCAGGAGCACTGGGTTTGAGAGGTGATTCTCCTGATGTGCCCCAACGAGATGATCCACTAGGTTTTGCACAGCCAGGCCAAATTCCATAAGTGTTTCCAGTTTATCTTGACGAGGCGGTGGAACTCGATGAATTTTGGTTATCAATGACCGAATCAGTAGATCGGGTCTTCCGTACAATGTGCGCAAAGTTTGAATGACGTTGGGAACACTAGTTGGCAGCAGTAGGCGACTCTTGACGGCCTCTAGGGCATGACCCCGCAAGCATCTCTGAAGACGTATCAAATTTTCGGCGTCGGTGTAGCCGCAAGCTAAAGTGGACTGCTCGAAACTGCTTGCAAAAACTGGCCAATCCTCGGGGTTCCCGCTAAAGACCGGAAGCTCTTTCCCAAGTACTTGACGAGCAGCAATTTGCTCCGCTGTAAGTACTGGTAAGCGAAGGTATGACGGCTGTTGTTGATGTAGCAATTGTCCAGCTAGGTTTCCGTTATTTGGTAACGCATGTGAGAACCGATGCTGTCTGTGTTCCGGTTGCGCAACGAAATTTTGTAACTCGTGACTAGCTGCTCGGCGGGGAAACACTAGTCCACTTGCGGGGTTAAACGGTCGCTCCGAAAGTCTCATCTCTGAATTAGTGGTGGGTCCTGTGTTGGCAAGACTACTTGCCACCGAAGGTTGATGAACTGGTAAGCTTTGTTGAGTCTGTGAGACAAACTGTGAAGAAACCCTTCTTTCCAACTCTGGAAGGTGCGCGCCACGCTCCTCCGGTTGTATGGGGAGTACTAAGTTGGGATGGACCATAGAGTGTATCAATGGCTGCTCAAGATCAGTCGCAAGTCGCATCGTCGCCGGAATTGAAGCAGCGCGTGCGGGCCGACATGGAGATGGAACACGTTCGCCGGAATGAAAAAGTTGTGGTGGGAGAGTCGAATGGATCGAATTGTTTCCACGCCAATCCTTGGGTATACGATCGGGAACTTCCGCAGCCGAGTCGAGCCATTTTGCTACTCTGTCCTGAGTATCGGCGATTGAATCACTCCTACTGCTGGTTTCAGCTATTTGGCGAATAAGCGCGCTTTTTTTCTCGAGGGATTGCTTTCGGATTTCTTGCTGCCGTATCTGCATTTCCTTATCTTTCGTCAATTGCAGTTCTCGCAGTTTTCTTTCCGCTTCTAACAAGGTCCTACGGTCTTCGATGTTTCGCTGCATTTCATCGATTTCTCGTTGTTGAATCTCGGCTTTTTCTGTTAGCTCCCGCTCTTCTAGTTGTTGTTGTTCCTCCATGACCTTGAGTTGGGCTTCAAGTACAGATCTTTCACTCAACGCTACACTGGGTACCTTTGCAGCGCCGCTCTTTTTAGCAGAGGATCGTGTGGATCTATCCGTCGGCGGGACATTAAGACGGGATCCACTTTTGGTGGAAGGACGCTTGAGCTTACAGCTACCACACGTGAATGTTATTTTTGAAAAATCTCTGATCGTGGGATCAACTCCGGCGCAACTAAGATGCTGCCATTTGCCACAGTGATCACAGGCTATCATACGATGTTCGGCTTGATCCGGCAGGTCACATGATTGGCAAGTGTAGGTGAGCTCATAACTCTTTCGAAACTCCGACATATTGCTTCCCACAAACAAAATTTCTTGAAGATTTGTGGGGGTTATTCGGCCAAACTCCTGAGAGCAAACTCCGTATTGCAGTAGATAGTCAGCTTCAAGCTGTAAATTTATTACGATTATTTGGCGAATTATTAA
Organism: Armigeres subalbatus; assembly: GCF_024139115.2. Classification (NCBI taxonomy): domain Eukaryota; kingdom Metazoa; phylum Arthropoda; class Insecta; order Diptera; family Culicidae; genus Armigeres; species Armigeres subalbatus. Next base: position 277,848,878 of record NC_085139.1, on the reverse strand, counting down.
CAGGGAAACCTACTCACAAATTTTGGTGAACCAATTCGTAAATGTCGGGTATTATCGAGGTTTGAGCTTCTGCGGCCTAACTCTATAGGATATCTACAATGTACAATGTCTTAGATTGATTTAAGTTCAAGTTTTACAAGAAATACCTGCGTCTAGTCGAAGTCCTAGGAATGCTTATGAGCAGTTTTCCACTATAGGTTAAGGTAATATGGTAATATAAACAGTCTGTCGAATTCATAGGTAATTAATATAAATTTCAGTCACAATATTACATTATTATACGTACAATCTACCAGGCGCAATAGGAATAGTTTAGTAGACACCGTAATTAAATGATTTATAAATTTACAACAATAGAAGCTTAAAGCATATGAATCGATATTAACAAATCATCAAAACAAAGTTTTTCTTCATTCCCTCGCTTTGTTCATTCTGTCAGTTCGTCCGTCAGGTTGAAGTTTCATTCCTTGACAGCTATTCGCCGCGTCCATTAGGCAAGCGTCGCTGCTACGAGGGACTCCATCGCTACATACCCTCCCGTAAATCCTGGTGTTGATCCGGATCTTCCATATCCGCATTGCCTACGCATCCAGGTTTACTTGCCTCCAAGATGTCCAGCACGGCTAGTTTCACCGCTGGTCTACGTAGCACACCGGTTGCTGTACGCACCAAAGCTTGGCGAACTCTACCGTCTTTACCCAGAAACACTTCTTCTACAGTTCCACGTGTCCACGTGTTCCTCATTGACTCTCCGACTATCATAACTATATCACCAATCTTTATGTCTTCACACTCCGTAAACCATTTGCATCTTCTCGTTATCACCGGAAGGTACTCTTTAATCCAGCGCCGCCAGAATTGGTCCATTATGTGCTGCGCTAGCTTCCAGCTGCTTCGGAGAGTAAGCCCAACATCCATTGGTTCCGTAGGAAGTATTTTGACCCCGCTTGAACAACCAAGTAAAAAGTGATTTGGTGTCAAAGCCTCATTGTCAGCTGATTCAAGCGGAACGTATGTTAGCGGTCTTGAGTTGACCATACATTCGGCTTCGTACAAGATGGTTAATAGCGTTTCGTCATCTGGTTTCCTAGGCGATTCTAGAAGAACATTAATGGCTGACTTAACGGAACGAACTAGTCGTTCCCAAACGCCACCCATGTGGGAGCGCTTGGTGGATTGAAAATCCAACGGGTGTGAGCGCTAGTAAAGGTTAGCGCCATCTCTTCACTTGTGGTCCTTATTTGTTCTTTCAACTGCCTATTGGCTCCATGGAAACATGTTCCGTTGTCGCTGTACACTTCAGCTGGTGGCCCACGTCGAGCGACAAACCTACGAACTGCCATGATGCATGATTCCGTATTTAGACTATGGACGACCTCTAAATGAACCGCCCTGATTGACAAGCAGGTAAAAAGTGCTACCCATCGTTTCACTTGGGATCTCCCAACCTTTACCAATATAGGACCGAAGTAATCGAGGCCGACTGCCGTAAATGGTTTGATGTAAGCCTGTAGTCTTGCAAGCGGTAATGGAGCCATAAGCGGTGCACGACATGATGCCTTCTTTATGCGACAGATCAAGCACTGTTTTTCTATTTTTTCTACCAAGGCTCTGAGTTTAGCAATATCGAACCGTTGTCTTAATTCATTCACCACCGTCTCACGGTTCGCATGGCGATAACGGCGGTGGTACCAATCCACAATAAGTTGCGTGATACGATGATTTCTCGGTAGAATACAAGGGAACTTAGCCTCAAAAGACGCAAAGGGGCATGCTGCAATACGACCTCGCACTCTGAGAATTCCTTGGTTGTCCATATATGTACATGCTTTGTAGATCGAGCTTGACTTCTTTACAATACCGTGTCGTGCTTCGGCGGATCCTTGTGTCAACCGTAGAACCTTGATTTCGTCATGGAATGCTTCCCCTTGTGCCATTCGCCAAAGACTTTCTTCAGCTTTCTTCAGCTCATCTTGATTCAATGGTCCTGTTTCGGTATTTTGGCTACATTGCTTTCGTCGAAGATTGATTTTAAACCGAAACACGTAAGCCATCATGCGGTGGAGCGTGGTCCACTTGCTGAACCTTGTAGTATCTACTAGTGGAACAGACAACCAGTGAACCTGATTCGGACGCAACACCTCCTTTGTATTGAGAAGGTTTTGGCCAGTGTGTCTCTGGCTTTTCCAGAAAAGGTGGACCGCAAGCCCGGGGTTGTTTTGATAGAAGTTTGGCCCGTTATGCCATTTGGTAGCTTTATCAGCGACATTCATTTCGGAGGGTACCCAACGCCATTCTTCTGGACTGCTTGCCGTAAGAATTTCACCAATTCGTATTGCGACGAACTTTTGATACCGGCGATGGTCTGATCGGATCCACGCCAAAACTGTTGTCGAATCGCTCCAAAGAATTTTCCGTGTAATATGGAGCTTGTGGTGGTTTTGAATCGCCTCCACCAGATGTACCCCCAGAACTGCCGCCTTCAGCTCAAGCCGAGGAATGGACAACGTCTTTATTGGAGCTACCTTCGTTTTAGCAATAACCAAAGCAACTTGAACCTGATTTCCAGTTTCCAGGCGAAAGTATGCAGCGCATGCATAAGCCGAACCACTTGCATCTACGAAAACATGCAACTCTAGGGTTTTCAGTTCCTTTGGGAGTGATTCTCGGAAATAGCATCGCGGTATTCTAAGATTGCATAATTCTGGAAACAAGTTGATCCACTGCCGCCACCGTACGTACAACTGTTCTCCGATTATTTCGTCCCATGTAATGCCCGCAGCCCAAATATCTTGGATAAGAACTTTGCCATGTACCAAGAAAAATGATAACAAGCCTAACGGGTCAAAAGACTCATGACCACCTTCATCACTTCCCCTTTGGTTGGTACGTAGTCGTGTTCCGAAATCGGTTTTAGGTCACCGCGCATATCAAAGGTCGAGATGCAAGTATCATCGCTTGGCAGCCATTTCATTGCAAGAACTGATTCCGCTTCTCCTCGCAACAGCAGCAACTCCTTTCCTTTTCACTTTGTGATTCCCTATTCCTTCTAGAACTTGCGTTGAATTTGACATGAAATTTCGTAATTCGAATCCCCCTTTAGAATGAACTAACGAGACTTCCTTCGTCACGTCTATGGCTTCCTGGACGGTTCTAAAGCTGTCCAGGTAGTCATCTACATAATGGTTTTCTATAATGGCAGTTGCAGCGCGGGGAAACTCGGTTGCAAATTCTTGGGCATTCCTGTTCTTAATATATTGAGCAGATGTGGGCGAGCATGTTGACCCAAATGTGGCCACATCCATCACATAGGTTTGGATGGGTTCCTTAGGGCTATCACGCCAGAGAAAACATTGAGAAGATCGATCTGCCAGCGATATGGAGATTTGATGAAACATCTCCCGTATGTCTCCACAAATTGCTACCGGAAACTGACGGAAACGACACAGTACTGTTATCATTGGCGTCAACAGATCTGGTCCCTTCAGTAGTTTAGAGTTGAAGGATACCCCGTGGGATTTGGCTGCAGCATCCCAGATCAGCCTTGTTTTCGTAGGTTTTTTGGGGTTTTTAACGACACCCAAGGGGAGAAACCACGTTCGTTTTGGGTCCATAGAGTCTAGCTCCTGCATGGTCGCCTTATGTGCGTATCCTTTACGCTCATAATCCCAAATTAGCTGTTGAACGGAATTTAGTAGTATTTCATCCTGTCCTAACTTTCGCTCGAGTGAATGGAGACGACGTACCGCCATTGCATAACTTTCAGGAAACTCCACCTCATCTGCTCTCCAGAGGAGCCCTGTTTCAAAACCTGAAGAAGTTCTGCGTGTTGTTTCTTGCATAATCCGCCGTGCCCTTTTATCCTCCTCTGATTCTACTAAATGGAGCCCATAATCCACTGAGTCTAACGTAAAGTAATCTCGAAGTTGCTCGTTCAGTTCGCGGTCAGGATCTGACGTAGCTGCGAGATGGAAATTGACAGGAACCACTCTTGAAGAAAATTTGGGAGCACATCCATAAATGCCCCAACCCAGACGACATTTGGCGGCGATTGGATCTCTTCTTCCTCCTTCGCGAACTTTAAGGGGTACAGCCAAACGTAAATTGTCAATCCCTATGAGTAGCTTCGGTTGAGCATTCTCGTAATCTTCTAAAGGTAAACCTCGTAAGTGTGGAAACTGATGGCAGAGATCCCTGTATCGCAATGTTTGTGTTGGGAGGACTAGACTATCAACTGTGTGAGCCTGCATAGAATGTGTTGGAGAGCCAGAACCCGAACCGACTATTCCAATTTCTATTCGTTGAGACTTCGATTCCTCACGACTCATATTCCCTGTCCACAGAAGCGTAAGAGGCTCCTTCTGACCACGAACTCCTAATTGTTTGGCAATGCTGGCTTCAAGAAGGGTCAGAGATGAACCTTCATCTATGAAGGCAAAGACAGTAAGCGACGTTCCATTTGCAGCTAAGACCACTGGTTGGATGCGGAATAAGGAAATTCCTCGATGTTGGATACGAAGTGACTTGATGAAACATTGAGAAAATGTGGACCTGGGTTTGAATTATGCAACGAAGTGTGATGTTTCAATGAACAACCGGTTACACCGCATCCTTTCCACGATTTACATGGCCATTTACCGTGGTTGTTGAGGCAGGTTCGGCATAGACCTTTCTTCTGAACTATTTGCCATTTTTCTTCAATATTCATTGTGTTAAACTGCGAACAATCTCCTACACGATGACCTTCTTTAGCACACACAGCACACCTTACCTGCTTTCTGGCTATCTTTACAACTATCAATCGCTTGATTACTGGAACTGGGCTGATGAAGTTTGGAGTAGTGTGTTTGCAGCATACCCTTTCTCGTCCCCTCTGGTTGTCGCTCCGTGTTGTCCTGTTGAACACCGGTATTTCTGATGTGACTTCGCTTGCAGCTGATACCAACTGGGACATGAAGCTCCCAAAGGTAGCCAAGGTGACTACAGGATCTTGGTTTTTGTACACCACCCAGCTTAGCTTGAGAGAACCCGGCAGTTTCTCAACAAGTTCCTGCAGGAGCACTGGGTTTGAGAGGTGATTCTCCTGATGTGCCCCAACGAGATGATCCACTAGGTTTTGCACAGCCAGGCCAAATTCCATAAGTGTTTCCAGTTTATCTTGACGAGGCGGTGGAACTCGATGAATTTTGGTTATCAATGACCGAATCAGTAGATCGGGTCTTCCGTACAATGTGCGCAAAGTTTGAATGACGTTGGGAACACTAGTTGGCAGCAGTAGGCGACTCTTGACGGCCTCTAGGGCATGACCCCGCAAGCATCTCTGAAGACGTATCAAATTTTCGGCGTCGGTGTAACCGCAAGCTAAAGTGGACTGCTCGAAACTGCTTGCAAAACTGGCCAATCCTCGGGGTTCCCGCTAAAGACCGGAAGCTCTTTCCCAAGTACTTGACGAGCAGCAATTTGCTCCGCTGTAAGTACTGGTAAGCGAAGGTATGACGGCTGTTGTTGATGTAGCAATTGTCCAGCTAGGTTTCCGTTATTTGGTAACGCATGTGAGAACCGATGCTGTCTGTGTTCCGGTTGCGCAACGAAATTTTGTAACTCGTGACTAGCTGCTCGGCGGGGAAACACTAGTCCACTTGCGGGGTTAAACGGTCGCTCCGAAAGTCTCATCTCTGAATTAGTGGTGGGTCCTGTGTTGGCAAGACTACTTGCCACCGAAGGTTGATGAACTGGTAAGCTTTGTTGAGTCTGTGAGACAAACTGTGAAGAAACCCTTCTTTCCAACTCTGGAAGGTGCGCGCCACGCTCCTCCGGTTGTATGGGGAGTACTAAGTTGGGATGGACCATAGAGTGTATCAATGGCTGCTCAAGATCAGTCGCAAGTCGCATCGTCGCCGGAATTGAAGCAGCGCGTGCGGGCCGACATGGAGATGGAACACGTTCGCCGGAATGAAAAAGTTGTGGTGGGAGAGTCGAATGGATCGAATTGTTTCCACGCCAATCCTTGGGTATACGATCGGGAACTTCCGCAGCCGAGTCGAGCCATTTTGCTACTCTGTCCTGGGTATCGGCGATTGAATCACTCCTACTGCGGGTTTCAGCTATTTGTCGAATAAGCGCACTTTTTTTTCTCGAGGGATTGCTTTCGGATTTCTTTCTGCCATATCTGCATTTCCTTATCTTTCGTCAATTGCAGTTCTCGCAGTTTTCTTTCCGCTTCTAACAAGATCCTACGGTCTTCGATGTTTCGCTGCATTTCATCGATTTCTCGTTGTTGAATCTCGGTTGAATTTCTGTTAGCTCCCGCTCTTCTAGTTGCTGTTGTTCCTCCATGACCTTGAGTTGGGCTTCAAGGACAGATCGTTCACTCAACGCTACACTGGGTACCTTTGCAGCGCCGCTCTTTTTTGCAGAGGATCGTGTGGATCTATCCGTCGGCGGGACATTAAGACGGGATCCACTTTTGGTGGAAGGACGCTTGAGCTTACAGCTACCACACGTGAATGTTATTTTTGAAAAATCTCTGATCGTGGGATCAACTCCGGCGCAACTAAGATGCTGCCATTTGCCACAGTGATCACAGGCTATCATATGATGTTCGGCTTGATCCGGTAGGTCACATGATTGGCAAGTGTAGGTGAGCTCATAACTCTTTCGAAACTCCGACATATTGCTTCCCACAAACGAAATTTCTTGAAGATTTGTGGGGGATATTCGGCCAAACTCCTGAGAGCAAACTCCGTATTGCAGTAGATAGTCAGCTTCAAGCTGTAAATTTATTACGATTATTTGGCGAATTATTAACAGGGAAACCTACTCACAAATTTTGGTGAACCAATTCGTAAATGTCGGGTATTATCGAGGTTTGAGCTTCTGCGGCCTAACTCTATAGGATATCTACAATGTACAATGTCTTAGATTGATTTAAGTTCAAGTTTTACAAGAAATACCTGCGTCTAGTCGAAGTCCTAGGAATGCTTATGAGCAGTTTTCCACTATAGGTTAAGGTAATATGGTAATATAAACAGTCTGTCGAATTCATAGGTAATTAATATAAATTTCAGTCACAATATTACATTATTATACGTACAATCTACCAGGCGCAATAGGAATAGTTTAGTAGACACCGTAATTAAATGATTTATAAATTTACAACAATAGAAGCTTAAAGCATATGAATCGATATTAACAAATCATCAAAACAAAGTTTTTCTTCATTCCCTCGCTTTGTTCATTCTGTCAGTTCGTCCGTCAGGTTGAAGTTTCATTCCTTGACAGCTATTCGCCGCGTCCATTAGGCAAGCGTCGCTGGTACGAGGACTCCATCGCTACACTCCACATTTGGCGATTCTGCTGGATTAAAAAAACTACCCTTAGAATCTGGTTTTAAGCAAGGGAGCAATCGTGTTGCTTATCTAATGTGGAAGTGATGTGTTCGCACAAAAAAATTGTATTAAGCGTGAGTATATATTTAAGATTGTGCATTGAATTTAAAACCGGACCGCATCGGCATATCTGGAATCGCTGGTAAATTTCATAGCCGTTAAAACTGTGATTCGATGAAAGAGTGAATAGTTTACATTTTTTTTCAATTGAACCTGTTTGTATTGGAGTGCGAACAAATCCTTGCGATGTACCCACTCCTTGGTTTAATTTATTTCTACATCTTAATCACGTGGTTATGCTTTAGGTGTAAGATGCATTGAAGGGCCTAACTAATAATAATTGTGGTGTTTGTTACAGTCCCTATATTTGTCCATGAGGTGGGCCTAGATTTGAACGGTGTTTTGAATCTACTTTATGCAACGAAATCGACGGAATTAATTCCTCGACTAACCCTTAAAATTGCTTTTCCAGATTTATCGTTAAAAAGGCAAGCCTGAGCTGGCCAAAGTTCAGGCTAACCGTATCAAGCAGTTTTCATTGTGAAACATAACACAAACATAGATATAATAAAAAAATGGATATCTGCTTATGTGAAAATTTTCGATTACTGAATCGATAAATCATTATAATTAGAATCGCCATACACTATTTTGTGCGTAAAATAGAGTAATTGGTATTGGCACTTGTCGCGGATCAACACAACCCCGACCAACTAAATTAACTCTTTCTTGTAGTGGTATCAATTTTGATGCCAGTATTATCAAAGTGCGTCGATTAATTATCATCTTCAATATGTGGGTTCAATTAAAGTGCTCAGTGCAACTGATTGTTGCTGATGTTCGTAAAGAGTGCGAGTGGTGCTCCCATAAAAAAGCTCAATACGGCTTAGTATCGATATTTTTTTAAATGAGCGCGAGTGGTGCTCGCATAAAGTGCTCAGTGCGACTTACTGTTGCTGATGTTCGTAAAGAGCGCGAGTGGTGTTCGCATAAAAAAGCTCAGTACGACTTAGTATGGTTTATTTTTTTGAATGAGCGCGAGTGGTGCTCGCATAAAAAAGCTCAGTACGACTTAGTGTGGTTTATTTTTTTGAATGAGCGCGAGTGGTGCTCGCATAAAGTGCTCAGTGCGACTTATTGTTGCGAATGTTCATAAAGAGCGCGAGTGGTGCTCGCATAAAAAAAAGCTCAGAACGAGATCGGATGGTCTATTTTCTGAATTCGCGCGAGGGGGGCTCGCATAAAGTGCTCAGTGCGGATTGATGTTGCTGATGTTCGTAGAGAGCGCGAATGGTGCTCGCATAAAAAAAGCCCAGTACGACTTAGTATGGTTTATTTTTTGAATGAGCGCGAGTGGTGCTCGCATAAAGTGCTCAGTGCAACTGATTGTTGCTGATGTTCGTAAAGAGCGCGAGTGGTACTCGCATAAAAAAAAAACCTCAGTACGACTTACTATGGTTTAATTTTTGAATGAGCGCGAGTGGTGCTCGCATATGGTGCTCAGTGCGACTTAGGGCCAATTTCTTCACCTTCGCTTAACTCTTAAGCGGTGCTTACCCATACGTTTAAACCTGGTTTAAGGCCTAAGCGGAGGTGAAGAAATCGGCCCTTAGTGTTGCTGATGTTCGTAAAGAGCGCGAGTGGTGCTCGCATAAAAAGCTCAGTACGACTTACTATGGTTTATTTTTTGAATGAGCGCGAGTGGTGCTCGCATAAAGTGCTCAGTGCGACTTAGTGTTGCTGATGTTCGTAAAGAGCGCGAGTGGTGCTCGCATAAAAAAGCTCAGTACGACTTAGTGGTTTATTTTTTTAATGAGCGCAAGTGGTGCAAGAGATCAGTGCGACTTAGTATCGTTAATAATTATTGTATGAGCGCGAGTGGTGCTCGCATAAAGTGCTTAGTGTGAGTGAGTGTTGTGAGTATTTATATAAGGGCGAGTGGTGTTCGCATAAAGTGTTCAGTGCAATTATGAAGTAAGTATAGAATTACATTTAGTGCGTAAGACACGGTCAGTTGTATTATAAAATGGCGCTTGAAATACTTACAACACAGTAGTTGTATACTTTAATTGCATTATGCACAGTAGCAGATTACTGCTGATGTAGCTAATCGTTTCAATCAACATAATTTTGCATATATAATGGTGTGTTTGAACAACTAACCCATATACCTATTGCAAACTTAAGGAAGAGAACAGTCTTAAAGAAAATTGAAATAAACATGTCGAGTTGAGAATGGAGATGTAAACAAAATTGCTGTTTGGCCTATATTTCACATATTTGCGGTATCTAGTCAGTTGAAGCATCGTACTTGGATATCTCAGAATTCAGATTAGGAAACTAACTGAAACTAACAGATAAGAAATTAGAATATAATAATTAAAAAAAAATACAGTCGAAAAGTCACCGGATTCCCAAGTCATATTTCACATCGGATTCCCAAGTCACATTTTGATTGATATGTGCGTATCATTTTGACAAGTTTAATTCTACTTCGTCTCATTGTAGTTAAGGTATGATATGGTGTCAAATGTAGTTAGAAACACAAACTTTTTACTTTCGAAGTGTTTGTTTTTCATAGAAGAACAAATCAAGACAAAATTTTCAAAACGACTTATCTGCTTTTGTAAACAAAGATTCAAACGTCGATTTGACGAATCTGATAGCACTCCCACGCAAACCAACACCTTCAACACGCAGGTGAAGGCTTCCGTTACCTGTTAGTGGTGACGGTTTGCGTGGGAGTGCTATCAGATTCGTCAAATCGACGTTTGAATCTTTGTTTACAAAAGCAGATAGGTCGTTTTGAAAATTTTGTATTGAAATGCAATGAACAAAACACCTGTTTTTTATTAAAAATACCTGAGAAAGGGGAAATGTGGAAGCGAAATAGCACTTGCTGTTCACTTTATAAAGCAAATATTCAACAACTTCTGAACGATCTAAGTAGGCCTAATGCGAACCAGAACTGACAGCCACATCATTAGCAATCAAAGCAATCGGGAAATGTATCGTCAGTCACACGTAGTGAACCATCAGTGGCATAAGGTGTTTCAGAGGCTCCCGCTTGCCTACAGCTAGAATAAACTCCACAGGTGTGTGTGTAACTGTGGCCCTTTTTGGCCTTTCGATCCAATTTCAACTGCTTTTACTAAATGAATTTAGAAAAATTAGGACAATTAATATTCACCTGAATTTACCGTGACATGCCCTATTACCGTGGGGTTAAGAACGTGTCCACGATAAATTTGCTGCATAAAATTTAATTTGCAACAATCGCCCTTGAAAACTATGTCACTTTAATCAATAATCAAATGACTTGTGAATATGCCTAATACCGCGCATATTCAGAAGACGATTCCAAATACTGCGCAGAAAATTGCTTAATGGAAAAATGCTGTTAATGGATTCATCAAATAGCTCACTACACATTTATTTAGATTTTAGATAGATAATATCCAGTGTCTACATTGATTTGAAAGCAATGGTAGGTTTGTATTCAGATGAAGAATGCTCTACGTTTTGTATGTTCATTAGATGTTTATTATCTTCACATCTTCTTCAAGAAGTTTATCTTTGGCGAAGTATTGGAATGATAATTTTCGCAATATATGTAATTCATCTAGATGATGTTTCCTTAGTTTTCCTATGCATAAAATTTTGTAGATATCTAACATGAATGTTTGAATACCTAATACGGATATTGTCTAGTGATCTATGTATCCAATGTGATAGTTACGTTTTTTCTGAGTATCAACTTCACGGTATTAGGCACTACTGGCGAAGAAGATGGCCTAATACCGCGACAATTGTTTTGATAAATTTAAAGTGCATAAACAACAACTTTGAATGCTATTTCATTACCCAGCTCATATTTCATAGCTGTAGAAATGGGTTCGAAGAAATAATAGAAGTGAATATCGTTGAAAAATCCGTAAAGCCGGTAGATCACTTTACGTAGTGTTTTACGGTGTAAGATCTACTAAACCGAGCCCTAGCTTATTCAAATTTTTCAAGCTAGGGCAATAAGTTGTGGTATTTCAAGGATTTATCGTATTTAGTCCACTCTCTACCAATTCCAGTTCTTGAATTATAACAAAATTAACTTTACCCTGCACATGGTTGAAAGACTCAAATTCCTCTCGTTTGAGGCTAAATTGTATGCAGCGGAAACATATTTTCTAGCAATTAATTATAAAACCAGGGCCAATTGACTTAGGCTGAACTAACTGCTGGAAAAAGTTCGAGTTTGGGTTCTATGGATGTACTAACTCTTCATGAACAATGGTAGCACATAACATATGTGTAACTCGGGTAGCAAAAGTTGTACCCTTATAACAGATTGAATGTGTTATACGGAACTTCGAAACGTCAAAAGATATGGTATAACACTATTAAATTAGCAAGGGGTCGCGTGATTTTTACTGTTTATCTGATTATTATTCACACCAAAATTAGCCAAATATTTTTTTAGATTACAACGTGGTGGAATAAAATTGAATAGTACTAAACTCGTCTTAAGACAGGTAAAGACAATACACTAAAAAAGGCTTAATAATTTTCTTATTGTTTTACAGTTTTGTAACCCAATTCTTCCATATTGATGGTTTAAAGTGCTGATGTTGATGTAAATAATATCTCTGAATAAGTTTAATTTTATTGGCATATCGGTCTCAGTGCTACTCGTATAATGGAAGGGAGCAGCGTGTGTGCCAAAGCAGATGGGAAAGAATGGTATTCAAAAGTTATCACTAGGCTGTGACAAGTGTGATAATGCTTTAAAAGGTGTTGAAGTATGCGATGGCCATTTGGGAATAATTAAATTGTCGAAGCGTCCGTCCTTGCTGTACATCATTCCTGGGGATGGCTCGGGCAGTGAATGAAAGTCACTTTTACCGAGACTCGCAAAAACGGAGGCAACGATACGCATATTTATTATTCGGCTAATACTTAATTAGTTCTAGCGATCGATGTTCATCATTTGGAGAATCATCGATGGTCGTGTATGGTTTGTACACATTGCACCGAGTCTCTCCCGATGCCACCATATGATGCTATTGGAACCACAATTCTTATTTACGCGCCAAATCATTTCTTATTAGACAGAAGCTGTACGACCGTGATCAGTTTAAATTTAATTTTATTGGCATATCGGTCTCGATGCTGCTCGTATAGAGGAAGGGAGCAGCGTGTGTGCGAAAGCAGATGGGAAAGAAACGGAGTCCAAATGTTATCGCTAGGCAGCGACAAGTGTGAAAATGGCACGCTGCTCCCTTCCTCTATACGAGCAGCATCGAGACCGATATGCCAATAAAATTAAATTTAAACTGATCACGGTCGTACAGCTTCTGTCTAATAAGAAATGATTTGGCGCGTAAATAAGAATTGTGGTTCCAATAGCATCATATGGTGGCATCGGGAGAGACTCGGTGCAATGTGTACAAACCATACACGACCATCGATGATTCTCCAAATGATGAACATCGATCGCTAGAACTAATTAAGTATTAGCCGAATAATAAATATGCGTATCGTTGCTCCGTTTTTGCCAGTCTCGGTAACAGTGACTTTCATTCACTGCCCGAGCCATCCCCAGAAAGGATGTACGGCAAAGACGGATGCTTCGATAATTTAATTATTCTCAAATGGCCCTCGCATACTTCAACACCTTTCAACCATTTTCACACTTGTCGCTGCCTAGCGATAACATTTGGACTCCGTTTCTTTCCCATCTGCTTTCGCACACACGCTGCTCCCTTCCTCTATACGAGCAGCATCGAGACCGATATGCCAATAAAATTAAATTTAAACTGATCACGGTCGTACAGCTTCTGTCTAATATGTCTGAATAATAAAAATTAAATCGTATCCGAATAACTCGAAAACGGCTGGATGGATTTTCTTCATTCCTTCAGCAGATTCGTTGTCGTTTCCGACGAGCTTATATGATATATCCTCATGCGAAAATAATGAGATTCGTATAAGAATTTCGCATTGTAAGTTCACAACGCACACTTTTGCTTACTATGCAGTAGAACGTCAGCCGGGTCGACTAGTTGGTAATAAAATTTACCGATCTTGAGGAAAGACAGCTCGTTTTGTATTCGTTGATCTTGATGTAACTGTTTATCGGGCACTGTGAATCAGAATAGTAAGCAGCAATGCAACTCTAAAAAGTCAACCATTGCAAGCCGAATATACATTGCACTTGCCACGAGTAGCACAGGTTCGTCTTAGTTAACGAGTTCGTAAAGTGGCAGGAGAAAGCAATAGATGGAATTTTAATTTGATGTAGGATACTATCTTTTCGTTTATTCATAGTTCTAGCAATTACTGCTAGAATATCAAGAAGGAGATATAGGATAGAAAAGGAAACGACATGGCGTATGAGGCAGAAGCGGTAACAATATGACTACACGCGAAATAAAAGCGTTCCCGAATTCGTGAACAGGCAAAAATACACCGTGATTCAATTCATGGATTCGGGAACACCAGTCACGTTTTCCAGAACGTTCCAGAAAACGTGAATGTGTTCCCGAATCCGTGGCTGTTGTTCACGAGTACACCGTGAACTTGTTAGTTCACGAATTCATGATCGCTTTTTTTTTGCGTGTACCAAGCCCACTAGACACAAAAAAAGATGAAGAAGACGCACATAGTAAAGAAACTCTCTGTTATTGAGCTAAAACCTTTCTTTCTGCATAACCATGCGAAAAATGTCAAATAAAAGAATCGTTGCCTCAAATAGTTATGTCATATGATATTGTCAGATTTTCTGGATATGATACACTGCGCGGCGTTTGTAGTGTTCCCAAATGGGTACTTGCACAAAACTTCACGCGGCGAATGACTGTCGAAAGGTACGGCCGCGCCAAACGATACACCGCAATGCTATTCATCCATAAGAATCAAGTAAACGGGGTGCAAAAAGCACGGCGGTACCTTTCATGCAGGGTTCGCCGCGTGCAATTTTGAGAAAATCAGGCAATAACAGTCAAACTTCCATGACTCGATGTCGGATCATGGAAGCAAATTATGCCATATGAAAACAATATTTTCTGGGTTACTGTGATGGTCTCTCCAAAGAGCTCTCCAAGGATTTTCTATTCCACATCTCGATATTTCCATTAATCGTCTGTTCCTTTCAATATCGACTCATGAAGGTCAGTTACAATCATTATAAAATAATATGATTATTATAAAATTGATTATTATACGATTAATCTTTTGAAACTCTGTAATTAACTATGAAATATTTTGAACATAAAACTTCGATTTATCATACTACAGTAACACCAAACTTTTGAACGATGTATTACAATATTGGTTCACAATATCAGTGTTTTGCTGTTTGAACAATAAATGTAATCAATGTTTCCCCTTATCGGTACAAATTTGGAAACGTTATTACCAGAATATTATCACGCAATTGGTCAAGTTATTCAAATTAACCTAATGCTCAGTTGAAGCGCATTAAGTAAATTAGTGTTGAAACAGCTTTTCAATTCTCAAAATGATCGTTAATATAGTTCATTGTTATTCCAAACTAAAAACGTCTCGCGACGCCGTCCCGCGAGTTTGCTTTCGTATACTTGGTTAATGATTTAGGTTAGAGGATTTACATATATTCAACATTGCAGTCTATACGGTATAAAAGTATTAACAAGAATGGCATCTAGTCAATAATAAAACTTTAGTTTTGAAAACTGTTTGGTTTTTTCTCATTTCATTTCGCAACTCATTTTTGCAACTTGTAAACCAACATTGGTGTATCCCTCGCCATCCTTTTGAAAAATCCGAAAACTGCATATTTACAGATTAGTTTCTAATGTAGAACAGTTTTAAACGACATCTTAATTAACACTTTCTGAAAAAAACTTCAATTTTCTTCAATTCATACACAAAATTATTGAACCGGTTTTAGGATCATTTCATTTTCGATAATAATGATCGGTAGAAAAAAGATATTGTTATAAAATCGCCTGAAAATAGCTGTTTTAGATAATGAAAATGTCGATATTGATTTTATATTTTGTCCATTGTGGTGAGAAACGCAGAAGAGATTTGTTTTCGGATATTATCTCCCATTTCTCGAAAATGTTTGTAATATATGCATGCTAAAACTGAATTTCTCCACACATCGGTTGCCTATCCTGACCTTTGTACTCTTTGAAACAAAGTGTTCTAATTTTCTGATCATATGGTATTTGTTTACATTTGAGAATGACAGAACGATGTTCCCGACGCTCGTTATAACAGTTTTGGCCCACCGAAAGGGGTCAACTTTTGATAGGGATTTTGTTCGTAGATCCACTTATGTTATGTGATGGTAGTCGAGTCAAGTACAAGACACTGAAGACGACCTTACTGTTGAGGTCGAAATACGTATCTGTCAAGATACAATTAAGTGGTGGAATTCAATGGGATTGTATTAACTCGTCTTATGACAAGCGGAAATTCTTGTTACTGAACAACTTTTCTAGATTGAAATGGTCTTGTACTTATTTATTTATTACCAGACTAAGGCCGGAGGCAATACATGAACGATGGATGGTTCTCCCAACAGCTGATGCAACTCGTGGTTCATTTGCCTCCTCCACGTACCGTCCGCCATCTGCACCCCACCATAGATGGTACGCAGCACTTTCCTTTCGAAAACTCCCAATGCGCGTTGGTCCTCTACGAGCATCGTCCAGGTCTCGTGTCCGTAGAGAACTACCGGTCTAATAAGCGATTGCCAGTTTGGTATGGCGGCGAACTCTATTCGATCGGAGCGTTTTGCAGAGTCCAAAGTACGTACGAATTCCTGCCATGATGTGTCTCCGAATTTCTCTGCTGGTATCGTTTTCGGCGGTCACCAGTGAGCTCAAGTACACGAATTCTGAACCACCTCGATTTCGTCACCACCGATAGAATGGTCATGTAGATAGAGCTAAATCCCGGATTTGTAGCTTCACTTAACCAAACTCGTCTTATGACAAGTGAGCTTTACTGGTGATATTCTAGAAGCAAGACAAGGATGTGGCTAGGGCTCCGATGCATGGCCAAATTAACAGTACAGGTCGGACTCGATTATCCGGAGTATTGATTTTTTTTTCACTCCGGATAATCGAATCCTCCGGATAATCAAATCACTAGAAAAAAAATTAAATCTGCAATTTAATGACGAAAAACTTATATTTTATTCTATTCACAGTAGTGTAGTCAGAAATTATTTTGGAAAACCCTGATTAATCCGCCTAACGGTATCAGTGACTTTCTGGTGTATAAGAGAAAATAGTATTTTTGCCTTAACTTTTGAGTCCATAGTCCGATCCAGCCAATTTTCAATATGAAATGATGAGACAGGATTTCCATTTGAATCGAACTTTTTGGTTGAGAATAGGTACCAAACTAATAACTAGACTATTTACGCACTTTTTATACAAAAAATAGTATTTTGGCCATTATTTCCGAACCCAAAGTTTGATTTAGTCAATTTTCAACAGAAAGCTAAGAGAATTTTGAGTCAATTGTCCAATCTATAAATTTTTCAATAGGAAACAATCTGAAGGCTCCCCCAGACCTGAATGATTTCATGGCCGCAAAGGCGAAAACTAGTCGCCGCGATTTTATCGTTGGGTCGCTGTAGGCAATGTTCCAGTTACTCTTCCACTCCAACGGCGACAGAATCGCATTCGCCAAGCCTTAGAATCGCGTCGCGATTTTTCGGTCACGTGAGTTAGGGGGAACCTTGATTTTCCATTAAATGCAGCCAGTCGCAAGCAAATTGGATAAAGATAAGTGCACGAAAATGGAATCACCGAGCCATCTAAAATATATTTCTTTTTGGAGCGAACATATAGCCTTCCGGTACACTCCGTTTCCAATGGAGACAAAAAGAGGTCTTTAGAATCATAATATTTGGCAATGATCCGCACATAAAATAACCATTTACAGGTGCTCCCAATCTCTTCTTGGTAACGTTTTTCCGTTTGTTGCTGGAGATTTTTCCGTGGAAATTCGCGATTTTTGCGTTATGGAATTAATAGATTATCCCTCAAAGGGTGATATTCTGCAAGATAAATTCCTATAGAAAAACTCTAATTGTAAGGACATTGATGATGATGGAGCATTTTGACTTGTTTTACACATGATCCTCTATGGCAATTGTACTAGAAATAAGCATTTATCACAACGTCGGTGGGGGAAATATTTCTCTGCCCCTTTTTTCGCATTTGTATCAGGTGACGAGCAATTCGTTTTCATGTCTTGTTATGATAAAAAAAAGCCATCATCGTTAATTATAAAATGAGAGCGAATTATGCAACCCATGTTATGCACCCAAAAACATAGTTCTAAAGTGGCGAGGCTACGTTTTTATCTGTCGAATGAGCGATTGTTTTGTCTCAGATGCAATAGATTAATTGACAATCAATCAAGTAATTGCATGAAAGGAAAATAGGAAACGGACTTCCACGGAAAAGTTCTTGACGCGAAAGTTTTGTGGACATGTTCTAAAGAAAATAATTGATTCATGGAAATAACATTAAATATGTACAGTCGGGATTCGCTGGTTGGGATTTTAATACTTGGGTCACTTTTTAGTTGGGCCTCCGCTGGTTGGGCCATGGCCCAACTAAAAAGCAACCGTACGTCAAAATTCAATGTAAACACGGAAAACGGGATTGGGCGTCACTGTACATCATTTGTGATGTTCAAGTCGAAATACACGTGCTCAAATGGCTGTCAGTTGGCCCAACTAAAAAACCGAATTCGTTAGTTGGGCCGAGGTCGTGGCCCAACCAGCGAATCACGACTGTAGAACACCCCTATTTCAGTCCCTCCCATACAAGCTACGTTCATATTTCTTCATATAATCCTATGTTGTATGAATTTAACAGTAATATAATCATTTGAATTCAGGAAGTTGATATACAAGCCTATAGTCAACTTTCAATATACAAAACGACCCACTTTTCAACCCCCTCCCACAACCTAGATACGTCCCATTGTTAAAATAATCATATTGTATATTATATTATTGAAAATAAAAATTTAGATTCGAAGAAAAAAAATACTCCGGATAATCGAG
The DNA here is from genome assembly GCF_024139115.2 of Armigeres subalbatus. Taxonomy (NCBI): domain Eukaryota; kingdom Metazoa; phylum Arthropoda; class Insecta; order Diptera; family Culicidae; genus Armigeres; species Armigeres subalbatus. The sequence continues at coordinate 277,830,416 of NC_085139.1, read as the reverse complement.
TCTAAAATTCCGGATAATCGAATCCCGGATAATCGAGTCCCCGGATAATCGAGTCTCCGGATAATCGAGTCCGACCTGTATTACTGTTCTGTTTTCTCAAGGAAAGATTTGATAAGGGGTGAGATGAGATTTCTCTCTGTGAAGAATCTAAATAGCGGGACCGTTTCATTTACTCTCGGGAAAACAAAACAAGAACTGTATCGAAACCGATACTTCATTGCTTCTCAATAGTAATGGAGTAATTCGACATGCACTTAAGTACTAAGGATACGGGGAATTTTTGATGCCATGTCCAAGTAACAATTTTGAATGAAGATTTTTGTACTACAATAAACTAATTCAAGTACTATTGCAATAAATCAACACATTGATCTAAGAGCTTCTCTTATCTTGGTGCAGTTGAGAACGGATGTTTGTCAATATGTCGTTGAGTTAATAGTATTCTATAAGTTACAATGTCATTAGTCCTTAGCCGTGCGGTAAGACGCGCGGATACAAAGCAAGACCATGGGGTGGGTGGCTGGGTTCTATTCCCGGTGCCGATGTAGGAAATTTTCGGATTGGAAATTGTCTCGATTTCCCTAGGCATAAAAGTATCATCGAGATATACAAATGCAAAAATGGTAACTTGGCTTAGAAACCTCGCAGTTAATAACTGTGGAAGTGCTTAATGAACACTAAGCTGCGATTTTGGTTGGGAGCATTATGCCAAACTGTATTTGAAACAATTTTCCAATGAGTATACCAAATGGACCTTAGACATTAACTCGTTTAGAAGAAATAAGTCTTATAATAATAATTATAAAACTCCAAAAAAATATGACAATAAAAATATATAGAAATCAAACAGTGGAATACAAAAATTGAATTTTACCTGGAAATTGAGAAGAATTTGGTCCATAGTAATAAGCTGCCACCACAGCTGCCTTGAACGTTGGGCAGATTTAAATGTCTTCTTTTTTAATGGCTCTACATTAGCATTTCATGCAATTGGCGGGCATAGATACTCATTGAAAGCTTTTTTGTACCCACCAATCGCATGAATACATGTTGTGCTTCCACGTTCGGTTGTGTGCTATTGTTTGATGTTCTCGTAACATTGGAATGGAAATTAGTTTTAGCAATGGAGATAATTGTAAGAGGTGATCCCTTTGAAACTCGTCTAAGTGAGTTTCAAAGCGCTCTTTGTACTTGATATACATTATCCAGGAATCCCATCCAAGGACGATGCATGTTGGAATCGATGGCTATGAGTTGATTACGAGGTGTCATCAAATGCAATCTCGATACAATAGAACGGGTAAACAGATGAAGCTCGGAATAATTTATCTTCAAATGTGAATAAAATGTCAATTCAACTTTCATTGTCGAGAGTTTTTGATCTTTCAAATTTTCGGACATTTTTTTTGACAAAATTTAACGAAAGTTTATTACATGGAGCATAAACTTCGAATGGCGGCAGAATGATTAATTATTTGTTCTTCAAAAATCATTTAAAAACATTAAAATCGTGTTATAATCTGGATGGAGTCCTGTAAAATACTTCTTCTCAAATTCCAGGAATGCTAAAAATACCTTGAGAGAAAATTATTTAAGCTCTCTTGGAATGTCTTACGAATTCATGAAATCGCTTTGGGAATTCGTGCCGACATTCTTTGAATTCCTACGGAAAACCTTCCAGTAAGAGGATAATTCATGATTATAAGTATGCACACCAGATCAACTTCGATGTTTCGGCGAGGTGATTCAAATTAGACGTCCACTAGTTTTTGAGATTTCTATTCCTCCACTGACGGCTTTCTTGTATACATTGTATATGTACTGTCACGAAATCTTAGACCTCCTCCTCCCTAAAACCTGGAAGCCATTTTGAACGACCCCATATTGGAATGTGTTTATTGGAATGTTTTCTTTTAGTATTCAGTATTCATATATTTAGATTTATGCTAACAGTTCGTGATTAAAAAGCATTTTGTTCGTTTTCTTAAATCATTTAAATAGTATTATCACTCAACATTCCCCGAACAAGTTATTAAATCTTGAAAAGTCGGGGAAATATTATAAAATTCTGAAGATGGAATAAGATGTTGACGTTTTGCAGTCTGCGATAATATTAATTTAATGAACTATTGAGAAATTGACTGTATATTTTTATTTCGATTTTAAGGACGGCTACGCAGTCTTGAATTGTTGAAACAAGATGTATATTTATCCGACGTTTCGCACAGGGATGGTGTCTTCATCAGGAGAAAAATAGTATTTGTTCCTAGTCTATTGTTTAGTCTAACCTTAACTGTCGATGGATTTTTTCTGGAACATATCTTCGAGAACAAACAAAAACATTTACACTAACAGATAACGCGAATTTTGTTTAGACACCTCATTGCAAACCCCTTTTTTCGTAATAGGGGTTTAGATGTTTACAATGAGGCGATGTCTGAAGTAAATTCCTTTCCAGTGTTTCGCATTGAAAATTGGCCGAATCGGACTATGGGCTTCGGAGTTATGGCGAAAATATATTTTCTGAAAAAATTCTCACCCACTTTAGCACTAGCTCTTAGCTGATTTACCAACAAGTTTCTTCGACGACATTCAGAATCTTGTCCCTTTGTTTCCTATTAAAAATTAGACAGATCGGACTATGGGTTTTGAAGTTATGGCCAAAATTCTTTTTTTTACATGAGAACACGTAAAAATTCACACTCATTTTCAGGCATTCCGCGGAATCCTATCCCATTTTTCGTATTAAAATTGGCCCAATCGGACTATGGGCTCAAAAGTTTTTTAATTTTTTAAGTGTTCAGTTAGACGACCTGGTAGCTTAGTTTGAAGGCTGAACCTTCCTACGTTCCCCTACTAGGCACAAGCCCACAATGGACTACCTATGATGGCCACTTGAACATTGTGTTGTTTAGGTCTTGTGGGAGCTGTTTTTTTAATTTAAAGGTCCCCATTGTAGCGTTTGAATTTTACAATACCATAAACAAAAAGGCTCAAAAAGTTCGTTTAAAAATTTAACTGATCAATTCAGAAGAGTCAGACTTAATATAATAATGCTGCTGATGGAGTAGAAAATGCTAATGGAAACGTATTTTGAACTATAATATCGCATAAGATTTTGATATCAATCAGTTCAATTTCGAAATATTATTAGTGAAAGTATCTGAAGCTGAATCAGAAGGATAAAGCGGGCCACAGTTGAAAACCGTTCACATTTTCAGATTATGTTGCGTTTAGCTGCCAGTTCACTATGTTCATTTATTTGACTAAAAATCGCTAAAGGTCCACTTCGCCTAAACGAAAAATCTAATTAAAGCGTAAGTAAGCAAGTTTAAGAGTTGAGCAATGGTCCCTAAATCGTCTTGAAGCATTAAAGGCATAGCATAACTATAAATCTATGTGCGTCAGTTACGAGATTCACTTTTCGGTGGCAAAATAAAGCTTCATCATCCCTCATCACTGTGACGCCATTAAATAAAAATAGTCAACATTTGATATCACCACGACAAGTATGTCTTTAGTTGCCATCTCATTGCTAATGGCCGACCCACCGCAAGGTAACATTATTTTATTATTTAATCAGACTAAGAAAGTGGCCTTGCGGTATATAAGTCTCTCCATTCGGCTCGGTCCATGGCTACACTCGCAACCACCAGTCTACGGAGGGTCCGCAAGTCATCTTCCACCTGATCGATCCACCTTGCCCGCTGCGCACCTCGCCTTCTTGTGCCCGTCGGATCGTTGTCGAGAACCATTTCACCGGGTTACCCGACATTCTGGCTACGTCCCGGCCCATCGCGATCGGTCCGATTTTCGCGGTGTGAACGATGGATGGTTCTCCCAACAGCTGATGCAATTCGTGGTTTCGCCTCCTCCGCGTCCGCCATCTGCACCCACCATAGATGGTACGCAGCACTTTCTTTCAAAACTCCCAGTGCGCGTTGTCCTCCGAGCATCGTCCAGGTCTCGTGTCCGTAGAGGACTACCGGTCTAATAGCTTGTAGATTGTCAGTTTGGCGGCGAACTCTATTCGATCAGCGTCTTGCGAGTCCAAAGTACGATTTCGCCACTATGCGTCTCCGAATTTCTCTGCTGGTGTCATTTTCGGCGTCACCAGTGACCCAAGTACACAAATTCTTCTACCACCTCAGTTTGTCACCACCGATGCACTCGCGGTGGGTGGCTCACGTGTCTTCTCTGACCTCTTCCTTCATGTACTTCGTCTTCGACGTGTTGATGACTAGTCCGATCCGCTTACCCCTCTTCAGTCTGATGTAGGCTTCCTCCATCTTCTCAAAGTTACGTGCCATAATATCTATGTCGTCGGCAGCAAATAGCTGGACGGACTTAGAAAATTACCACTCGTGTTAATCCCTGCTCTTCTATTACCCTTCAAAGCGATGTTGAATAGACACGAAAGACCATCACCTTGCCGTAACCCTCTCGGGTTTCGAAGGGACTCAGAATGCCCTGAAACTCGACTACGCACATCCCGATCCATCTCGCTTTGATCAACCGTGTCAGTTTATCCGGAAAACCGTGTTCGTCATTAGCTGCCAGCTGGTCCCGATCGTTATCATATGCGGCTTTGAAGTCGATGAATAGATGATGTTGCACGTTGTATTCGCGCATTTCTGCAGTCTGGCGAATGGCGAACACCTGGTCCGTGGTGGAGCGTTCCCCATAAACTCCGCCTGGTACTGCCCACGAACTCCCTTGCAGTTGGTGCTGATCGACGCATAAAATTTGGGAGAGACCGTTAGGCGGCGTTCAGCAATGTGATTGCGCGTAGTTGCTACAATCCAGCTTATCGCCCTTTTGTAGATGGGACACGACACCTTCCATCCACTCCTGCGGCAAAACTTCCTCCTCCCAAATCTTGGTAATGACCCAGTGCAGCGCTCTAGCCAGTGCCTCACCACCGTGTTTAAATAGCTCTCCTGGTGTTGGTCAACCCCAGGGGCTTTGTTGTTCTTCACCGGCCAATCTCCTCCTGGATTTCCTGGAGATCCGGAGCCGAGTAAGTATGTCCGCGCGTTCTCCCAGGTCCATCACCATACCGCCATCTACGTCTGCCACATCGCCATTCAGGTGTTCTTCTAGTGCTCCGCCACCTTTGGATCACCTCACGCTCGTTCGTAAGAAGGTTCCCGTTTTGTCCTTACACATATCAGGCTGTGGCACTGGCCCTACGTGAACGGTTTAACTTCTCATAGAACTTTCGTGTGTTATGGCGCGGTACAGTTGCTCCGTTTCTTCACGTCTCGATCTTCCTGCTGGCGCTTTTCCTCCGGAAAATCGAGTTTTGTCTGTTCCGCGCCTGTTTATATCGTGCCTCGTTCGCCCTCGTGCGGTGTTGCAGCAATCTCATGCTGCATTCTTCTCTTCCACTAACTGCTCACATTCGCCGTCATACCAGTCGTTTCTCTGATCCGGACCGTGCCAAGTGCAGCGTTGCGTGCTACTGGGGATCGAATATCTCTCAGCCATCTTCAAGAGACGCTGCGCCTAGCTGCTCTTCCGTTGGAAGTGCCACTTCCAGCTGCTGCGCGTATTCTTGGGCTAGTCTACCATCTTAGCCGCCAATGTTAAGCCGCGGCGTCCGACTTCGAGCGTGTTGTACACCGTCGAGTTTTGAGCGCAGGCAAGGTAACATATCCGAGGGAATATCCACGCGGAATTCTATCCCATTATTTCGTATTGAAAATTGGCCCAATCGGATTATGGTCAAAATACTATTTTTATTTTTATAACACGAGAAAAGCTTTATCTCCAGTAGGTGAATTGATCTGGGTTTTATACGTCACTTCGCTTCACGCCAATTACACGTCACGTCACGTCAAATTAAGCATTATTGTAATCCAAACGTAAATCTATTAGAAGGCATTTTTAGAAACACAATAGAACTAAATAGCCAGCTGTTTTGCATCTTCAACATTTGCCTTCGACAAGTGCTCCAAGAATCCAAGCAATACAAGAATTCCCTGGAGTCTATATGTGTATCCAAGACCGTAAGATCTACACACATAACCAACGGGCTTATACATCTTTTAAAAACTGATTCATGTCCCATTTGAACCACTTAATCACTTTTCAAAAATGGTGGTTCTCCTATTTGATCCATGAAACCAAATTGGATCACATTTAATAGCTGTTTCCTTTTAGGTCATCAAGATTTCCCTGAATATGGGCCTTGAGGTCTACAAGCGTACTATAGGGCTGAAACTTTTATTTGTTAAATGGTTCTTGCCCTATTTGATCCAGGAAGCCAAATGGAATACGCCTTCAATAACTGTTCCATTTCAGTTCCTCTACGTTTTTCCTGGAGTAAAGGCCTTGAGGTCCACATGTGTAACCAAAGCATTGTTACCTCTTATTAAAAAGATTCATTCTCCTATTTTGTGTGGAAAAGCACCACCGCCAGCACTATGGAAGAGCGTGTTGGAGAATGAAGTACACTAGCTCTGTATTTACAGAAGCGATTTTTATGAAATAGTTGATATTAAGTGTTTGTGAATTCTTCGACATGGGATATAATGGGCCAAATTAGAGAGTGGGTATTTCAATGAATAAGTGTCCATTAACCGTTTCCATAACTGTCAATGAGTTCCCAAGAGATTCCAAGAGTGCTATTAAGTACCAGTGAGTGCTTATAAGTTCCTGTAAGTGTAGATGAATACTAATGAACTCCCTAATTGCCCAAGTGTGTTCATAAATCCAAAAATCAGCAATGGGTTATGTGAGTCCCGTTAGTGCGATGGAGTGCCAATGAGATTCAGTGTAACAGACCCAAGTAACACATTTCGGACACATTTGGTTGCATTTGATCACATACGAGTTGCATCAACTGACTTGGAACATGTATACTACTCGGGTAGCAACGTTGCATACCCTGTCACATAGAGCTGATGCGAATTCAGTGCGTTGCCAGAAAATTGCTCTGTGGAAGGGGGGTTCTGAAAAATTCAATTCGAGAAGGTTCGAAAAAAACTCAAGGTGCTGCCCAAACGGTTGTACACAAGGTGACATTGAACTACGTAGCTGTATGTAATGTACAAGTTTTCGACTTTTCTGTTCATGATGAGACCAAAGCAAATGTTTTTAAGCCCATGATGAATCTGTTTTCGTTGTTTACCATATTGCTCCTGAGATTAAGTCAGCTTACGAACACTGGTAATGTATATAATTTTAGAACGAAATTTTGAAAAGCATGATAAAATAAAACTTTATGCCTATCTGTTTTGTAAAACATTATGCCTATCTGTTTTGTGGTAGACGCGACAAAAAGTTTGACGGTTTACTGATAATATTATTATTGCTTCACGTGAGTTGCGTTGGACTTTGCGTTTACTGCGGCAGGCACCTACTGCCCCAACCGCAAGTCTTACTTCCAGCCTAGAAATCAGTTTCCCGAACGCATCCACTGCAGCAGCAAAGAACATGGCATCAATAGACGTAAGCGAGAAGCTGCCGTCAAACGCCCTCAAGCTTTCAAGGAAAAACGCGCGTGTAAGTTAGCAGAAACGAACTGCACCAGCCAAAAGCTGGCTGGCTTGAAGTCTCAAGTTAGCCTCGCGAACAAAAGCGCAGAATCCGGAGATGGCGAGATCAACTCTCTATCCGATCTAATGCCAGTTGGAATGTAGTGCTAAGGAAGAAGAAAAAGACAACAAGTTTTCAGTAGTAAATAAAATAATTAACACACTGGAGTCGGTTTTACGCGGAGGATGTGGGCCGATGAAATCAAACAACGTAAAAACCGCGGATATTCCAAAATTTGTCTGAATCCGCCCTAAATCCGAAATTCGTTTGAAAAAAATCGCTTAAAAAGCGTTCGTGAAAAAAACGCGTAAATACAGCGTTGACCCTTCCAAGAAAATCCATCGAGAAATGGCTGAGATATTAACGATCAAAGTCTATCTTTTCGAGACGTTTTCGATTTTTGCAATCGTAAAGTGACCCCAATACAGAAAAGACGGACGTAGTTCTACGTCAAAAATGTCTTCTAAAAATTTTGTATTAGAGGTAACGGGTTATGTTCAACCTTCCCTCCACCCGTGGCTATGCCACTGTGAGAATTCCTTTGATCTTCACTAGCACTTCAGGGACTTATAATCATTGGCACTCGAGCAGCGTTGTAAAATTCATTTCGACATCATGGAGCCAAATAATGCAAAATTCCATAAACAATTGAATTTTTCAAAACAAAAAATTATTTTCACCTTTAAAAGCAAAATTGCAATTATAAAAGAAAAAAATCCACGGAAAAATACTAAATTTCCATGAATAAATCAATATTAGCAATAAACAATTACAATTTTTCCACGAAAAAAAAAACTTCCGAAAAATCAAAAGAAGAAAAAATATGAACATTTCCATAAAGAAATTAAAAAAAGCATTGAACTTTTTCCATGGATGACCCTTTCTTTAAATGCGCCTAAAGTTCATGGAAAATTTCATCAGATTTTCTTTTTGATTTTTATAAATTTTCTTATCTCTTTAATACCCATGAAAAAAAAATTTTTTTGGCAAAATATATTTTGTGGAAAATTTAGTAATGGTTTATTGCTAATATTGATTTATGTATGAAAATTTTGTATTCTTTTTCGTGGAACATTTTGATTTTTATGGATAATTCTTCTTTTAAAATTGCAATTCTTGCTTTTAAAATCACTTTTTTTTTGTTTTGTGGAAAATTCTTTATTGTTTATGGAACTTTTGCATTATTTCTGGAAATTTTATATTAATTTTTTGCTCATACCTTGATTTCAGTACTGGCAATTTCCTATTTTATTATGGAAAATGTCTAATTCTTCATGGAAATTTTGGTTTGCTGCCCATTTCTCACATTTTGTATCTAGAACAATGATCTGTTCGACAGAGTTGTATTATGCTTCAATCTAAAATTGTAAATAACTTGTAAAAAAATATTAGCAAATAAGCAATCGCAATCTTAAGACATTTTTGTGACATTTCTCAACATTGGTCGAAAGAGCCTATTGCCATTATCTTAATAGAACTCATTGACACTACCTAACTGAAACTCTTAGGCCTTCACAGGCGTTTATTGGCACTCAAAGTAAGTCATTGGCAATAATCTAAAATCAAGAGAACCCATTAATCATTTGTTGGCGCTTACTAGCATTAATTGCTAACATGAATTCAATGGCACATGAGAATTTAATGGGTTCCACTGACACTACGCACTGGAACTTATTATCCCTAACGGAAACTCATTAGTTTTATATACAATCATGAGATCTTATAGGAACTCAGGAAAACACATTGGGGCCAGAAACCACGTGGTCATATATGGGGAGGGGTTTCAAAGACCACGATAAGCCACATGGGGAGGGGGTGTTGCTCTCGAACCACGTGGTCTTTTTTTATACGAAAAGTTTTGGTGAATAACAATAGCGTTGTAAAATACAAATCATTAAACGCAAAGCGCATCTTAGAACCGATGCCCACGTAGCGTCTTTTCACTCAGCGTTGAAAAGTAGGGTTCATCGAAAATACAGTAACGCAGCGTCGTTCGCAACGTCGATGCGTATCTGCGATATGACCATCTTTGCCTTAGCCCATTTCCATAAAAAATAAACGAAAAACAGGTTGCGATTCGATTCTCAATTTCCACAAAAAATTGGAAAGGAAAATGGGAAAATATAAAGAAATAATCCGCCGCGACCGCCGCAGATGGTTTTGGCATCACGCCGCCGACACTTTTGCATTGGCGGACTGCAGCTACAATTTTGAAAAATGTTCATGTTTTTACAATAATCAAAGAAAAAACTTTGACTTTACTTCATACAATCCTGATAAAGTGCTGGCATTCCGAATGATTTTGAACAATTCTCTTGGAAAATTTTGCTTGGAAATTTTGCTACAAATTTTAATGAAAAAAAACAAAACAACTCCAGCGTAAATTCCGAAAAAATTTCAACAATAATAAATTAGCACTTGTGAAAGCAAAAACTGCAATTGTGAAATAAAATTTTCATAAAGAAATCAAAATGTTCCACGAAAAAGTTCAAAATTTTCAT